>NC_080785.1:36427022-36449522 GCF_028018385.1 Neofelis nebulosa
AGCATTTCTGAATAATAACCTTTATTCCAGATGCCAAATATCATCCTTAAACATCATTCATGCTCAGCTGGCTACTCCAAATCACTTTATATGCTGACTTAGTCTATGGGCCCTCTTCAAACCTCTGTGTGTACACAGAACCCCAAATTCCATCCTGCTCTGTGTTTTACCCACGCACATCCTGTCTACTCTTTACAGATCAATTTTTACCTACTTCTAAAGACTTTAACTTGACCAGTGTGCACTGATCTCCCACTTAGCCCCTCCAAAGCATTTTTTTTTTGGTTGGTCATTCTGATGCTCGAACCTACAGAACCTTTGAAACTTAAAACTGTACCATAATTTTATTCAACGCTCCTATTGCACAGAGTGGGAGTCACTTTCCAAGTGTTACAAGTACAGGTAAAGCCAGGACTAGTATACATGTTGGCCTCTGCAATGTTTCTTGGAATCTTGTTATTCCTGCTATCCCATGTTGCCTTCATCAAGTGCACTGAACTTAATTCTTTCTAGTGGTGGCGGTACCAAGTCTTGCCAACTAGGCTATGAACTTCACAGATCAGGAGAGCAATGGATATAGCAAGCACCTAGTAAATATGTGTTGATTGGATAAATGACGTGCCATCAAGTCACTCAGAGTTTCATTTGCACTAGTTCTAGAGATTTTCTTAATGTTTATTATTGAGAGAGAGAGAGAGAGAGAGCGCAAGTAGGGGAGGGGAGAGAAAGAGGGAGACAGAGGATCTGAAGCAGGCTCTGAGCTCACAGCAGAGTGCCTGACATAGGGCTCGAACTCGTGAACCACAAGATCATGACCTGAGCTGAAGTTGGACACTTAACTGACTGAGCCACCCAGGTGCCCCTCATTTGCACTAATTCTAAAAAAATTTCAGGGTGCCTGGCTGGCTCAGTTTGTAGAGCATGCAACTCTTGATCTCAGGGTCATGAGTTCAAGCCCCATGTGGGGCATGAAGCCTACTTGAAAGAGAGAGAGAGGGAAAGTTTCTCTCTGGAACTAAGTATACTTAGAATCCTTACCATCCAGAATTAGTTCACAAACAAGGTATGAGACCTGGGAAAGATGTAAATAAAATTTTCCCTTAAGGCTACAGTATTAGACTGCTAACTTACTAAAAATAAACTATAACCAAAGCTAATAATTATTAATACTCAATTTTTAAAATATTTATTGCTACCAGCACAATATCTAAGAAAGAAATAAAAAAGTAACAAGAGAGATTAAGCATCTCAGAGAATAAGATTGTTTGAAAGCTATAGGACCTATGCCTGTAGGCGGGGGAATCTTTTTCAATAAAAATAAAATTCCATCATCATTATCCCCATTCATATTATATTTCACATTTTTGGATCTCCATGCTTCCATGCTCCATATGACACCTGAAGGGAAATTGAACACAAGGAAACCACATGCCTTTGGTGGGTTGTAGGACAAATAAGACATTAATCTCTTCTGTGGCCATTAGCAACATCTTTCCCTTTTTGTCCCCATTACAGATATTTTCTTTTTAGGAAAAAACGTGGATATTTCTATACTGTTTCTTTTCTTTTCTTTTCTTTTCTTTTCTTTTTTTTTTTTTCTTTACGGTTTGTTCATTTATTTTGAGAGAGGGGAGCCTGACGTGGGCCTTGATCCCATGACTGTGAGATTATGACCTGAGCTGAAATCAAGAGTGGGGTGCTTAACAGAATGAGATACCCCAGGTGCCCCCTGTAGTGTTCATTTTTTTAAGGTACCCTGTGTTAACACCACTGTAAGATCATTAATTTTTCTTGGGAAAATACTCCCCTCCACCGTAGAAACATTTCTGACAATTCAAATAAAATAAAGGAATGCTTTTAAAGAAACACCCTCTCTGTTCAGTGCTCACCAATTCTGCCTTCTGTATCCTCTTCTCCAGTGAAAATATTTTATAGGTTCTAATTACTAGGGTGTAATTTAAAATAGTAAATTATATGTACTTGGTATTTTGATTAACTTATAAGTATAGTATAAAGTAATACTGAGTAATTTAGGCACCTCATTTATAACCTTTGGTCACGTAGCAGTGGTTAAGTGGTTAATAATATAGTGGGCTTTAAGGATACAATGTTTGGGTTTGAATCCTGGCTTCCTTACGTCCTAGCTGTGTGACTGGGAAGTTATTCTATATGTCCTTTTCTTTACTCATAAAGGAGGAGTAATAAAGTACCCACTTTATACAGTTGTTAGGAGGATTAAGTGATTTTTTTAATATATGTGAACCACTTGGAACAGTGCCTGGGTCATAAGTGATCAATGAATGTTAGATACAGTCATGATATAATTACAACCTTAAATACATTTGGGAGAAGATATGTATAAATACATGATCTAATTTTAAACACTGTATGAGTTTAATTAGCTCTAAAAATATTTTAGCCCTTCTCCCAATGTGAGATTTTTATTACTATATCAGAAAAGTCATAAAAGAATGATATATGTCCCCCACATATCAGATGCCAGGCATTAGGGTTATTAAAGTAATCCTAGTAACAGCTGCGCTTCCTTAAAAGTACATTTGAGGTAATAAAGTCAATGGAACAAAATAACATGACATATTAATATAATTATTCCAAAGAATTATTTACTAATAATTTCCTGAACACAGAAACGCTAAACCAGAAGCCCAGGTCATATCTTGGATCATTTTTAGATCAACGGAGGAATGCAAATTTCAGAGTAGAAGGGCCATCATTGAAAAGCCCTGTACACCGACCTCCTACACTTACTCTCCTCCATCATCCATCCCAGGGCTCATCATTAGCTTGCCATTAAAATCATTAACATGTGTGCATTGAATGGTCCAGGCCTGCCTCACATTTGCTGTGCACATTAGGGCTTATGGAGTCTGATAGTGTATGTTTAGCTGAAGAAACCTTACATAGGTTAACTCAAAGTTGACTCAAAAGTGGACATTTTCAGAGATCTAGCAATAAACATACACTTGTTGGGGAATTTTTTTTTCTGCCAAAAATTCCTTTGTGCTGTGTTTTGAGCCACGTCCCCTGTGTCTGTAATGACGTAAAGAACATCAATCTCACTCTGACAGTAAGAGCCAATAACATGTAACTATTATCTCTTAGTGCCAATAATTAATTTAACAAAAGCGTATGGAATACTTTCCATATATAAGGCACTGTGGGGGCTTTAAATAGCGATCAAAGAATTTGCAGTCTAATATGGAAGAAATATGTACCCAGATAACTACAAGATTGCCCTCCATAAGTGTACTAAGAGAAGGAGTGATTGAGACAGGAGGAGTTCACAGCTGGGAAAGATGATTTGCCTCTAAGAAGACCTGCAATGTATGTATACTCTTAATGGCATTCTTTTAAGACAATAAAGTAAGAGAAAGTTCAAGTGGACAAAAGAGAGAAATCCTTGACTATCCTGATGACAGTTCTTTCTGGGTTTGAGGATGGTTTCGATATTCATCATGCCATGTTTTCCTTTCACTGATTTGAAATTTATGTGCTGCTTCCTTCAGGGATGGCTTGAGGTATTGTACAGATTAAACTGCAGTCCTTAACAGAGTCTTTAATAATAAGTAAAGTAGAAGCTACTTCAAACAAATACAATCAGTTGTTTCCAGGAACAAAATAGATGATATGCATTTGAAACATCAAAACATTAGCTTTCTTTTTTTTTTTTTTTTTTAACTTATGGACATAATGAAAGAAAGAATAAAACCAGTGGAGTCACTGATTTTTTTTGTTGTCTGAAAACTTGAATAGGGATAATAAAGAGACGTATTTTTAACATATTTTAAGGCAGGAGTCTACGAAGTCTGGATTGGATGATTTTGCCAGCCATTTATTTAGTTATTGGGCACCTAACACAAGCCAGGCATCTGTATTACTACAGACGTAAGAGTACAAACCTTTGGCGCAGGAGGACACAGAAAGAAGGTAATCATGTTTGATAGTCACTGTAGTAGTTCTTAACCTGATAAATATGGCATATTTCTTTAGGTGGATTTGGAAACAAGTTCATCTTTGATTTTAAAGCAAATGATCCATTTGGTAAATAGTGGGTACTCTTTCAAACAAGAATCCACAAATTCATTGCGAATGGTTTAAAAACTTTTCTTTCCATGAAATAGATTTTTCTTAAAAAGTTTTTTTTATTTTTATTTTTTGAGAGAGAATGAGTGGGGGAAGGGAAGAGAGAGAGGGAGGGAGATAATACCCAGCAGGCTCTGCTCTGTCAGTGCTGTCAGTGCCAAGCCCAACATTGGGCTCGACTAAGCCACCCAGGCGCTCCAAATAGATTTTTTAAATGTTTATTTATTTTTGAGAGAGAGAGAGAGAGAGAGACAGAGTGTCAGTGGGGGAGGGGCAGAGAGAGAGGGAGACACAGAATCCGAAGCAGGCTGCAGGCTCTGAGCTGTCAGCAGAGTCGGACTCAGGACTCAAACCCACGAACTACAAGATCATGACCTGAGCCAGTCAGACGCTTAACCAACTGAGTCACCCAGGTGCCCCCAAATAGAAGATTTCAAATTCAGCTATTCTGTGTAGTCCACTACCTCTGATTTTCTACAGAAATGCAGTGATTTATATTTCTAGTTTAAAGAAGATAAACCCACCTCCTAATTTAATATAACTTGCATTTGGGAGAACTAAAATGCTATTTGGAATTTCTCTGGATAAATGGAGAGCAAGTATTTAGTGACTGAGAGATGTAAAGTCTGCTATTACTCTCTGACAGAGAGGTACAAAGTCAGTAAATGAAAGGGAAGTGCTTCTAGATGGATAAAAGTTACTTCTTGTTAAAAGTGAAAAGAATTCAACAGACATTATGTGCAAACCACTGGGCTAGGGGCTGATATGAACAATAGTTCCTGTTTTCATAGTTTCCAATGTAATAGGAGGTACGATGTATACAAAAGTAACTCTGATACCAGGCAGAATGTGATCAGTACCACAGTTGACAAAGTGTTAGGAAAGAGGGGAGGTAAATTCTGGCAATGCAATCAGTGAGTACTTTATGAAAGAGGGAGGTGTCACTTCAGGCAGGCTTTGAAATATGTGAAAATGTTCATAATGCAGAAACGAGGGAAAGGACCTTCTGAGTGGAAATGGGGAAAATGGATAATCTTAAATGTGTTGTGGGAAACCTGAGAGTGTGCAGAGGCCATGGAGAAAGGAGGGTTAGTAATAAAGAAATATGTTAGAAAGCAGAGCAAGGTCAGATGGTGAAGGGCCCTTGAGTTGCATTTTATGGAGTTTAAAATTTATTCTCTGCCAGCTGAAGGGCTATTGATGGTTTCTGAGCCCGGCAGCGAAAAGAGAGAAGAGTTTTGGAGGATTAACTTGCAAAGCTTACACTGACTGTAGGACACTGGAGGGAGGATTCCCAGTTAGGAGACCACTAAAACAGTGTAACAGGTAATGATGGTTAGGACTAAGGTGGAGGGATTAGGAACAGTGGAGAGCAGTGAAAAATTTAGGCTATAGGCCATGGAGTAAAACGGTTTTGCATCCATTGATCCTAAATTTATGTGTATGTGAAATAGTTCCCTCCTATGCTCTACCATGGAGCTAGAAGGACCTACATCTATGTCCAAAATTCTAAGTGGTTGGGGCACCTGGGTGGCTCAATCAGTTGAGTATCTGACTTTGGCTCAGGTCATGATCTCATGGTTCGTGAGTTCGAGCCCTACATCGGGTTCTGCTCTGTCAGTGTGTAGCCTGTTTGGAATTCTCTCTCCCCAATCTCTCTCTGCCCCTCCCCAGCGTGTGTGCATGCTCTATCTCAAGTTTAAAAGAAGATTCTAGAAGTTAAAAGAGGAGATGACTGTCCATAACTCATATACAATTTTGATGAATCTTTATATTTTCTGTTTTAATCGCTCAAGGAAGAGAAGCAGATCCCAGAAAGTGGGAGATATTGGAAACTGGAAGATAAGAAGATATTGAAAATGAATCTCTATAGTCCTCTTTGTGAGTAAGAGAGCAGTCAGTAGCAGAAATGATCAAAAAAACTCATAAAGGCTATTGATACTCGATATTTAGATACTTTATATATTTTTAATCCTTACTTTGTGTTCTTATGTCACTTTATATATTTTTTAATGTTTGTTTGTTTATTTATTTATTTAGAGAGAAAGAGAGCACAAGTGGGAAAAGGACAAAAAGAGAAAGACACAGAATGTGAAGCAGGCTCCAGGCTATGAGCTGTCAATGCAGAGCCTGACATGGGGCTCGAATTCATGAACCGTGAGATCATAACCAGAGCCAAAGTTGCATGCTTAACAGACTAAGCCAACCAGACACCCCTTCTTATGTTATTTTAAAGACTTAATAAAAATAAAAAAAAACTTCTTCACAGTGAAGGAAACAATCAACAAAACTAAAAGGCAATCTTTGGAATGGGAGAAGATATTTGCAAATAACATATCTGATAAAAGGTTAGTGTCCAAAATATATAAAGAACTTACAAACCCTCAATACCCAAAAAATGAATAATCCAATTTAAAAATGGGCAGAAGACATGAATAGACATTTTTCCAAAGAAGACATCCAGATAACCAAGAGACACATGAAAAGATGCTCAACATCACTGATCATCAGGGAAATAAAATCAAAGCTACAATGAGATATCACCCTCACACCTATCAGAATGGCTAAAATTAAAAACACAAGAAAAAACAGGCGTTTGCGAGGATGTGTAGAAAAGGGAACCCTCTTGCTGTCTTGGTGGGAGAGCAAACTGGTGTGGCCAGTCTCAAAAATAGTATGGAGGTTCCTCAAAAAGTTAAAAATAGAACTATCCTAAGATTCAGCAATTGCACTACTAGGTATTTACCCAAAGGACACAAAAATACAGATTTGAAAGGATACATGCACCCCAATGTTTATAGCAGCATTATCAACAATAGCCAAATTATGAAAACAGCCCAAGTATGCATCAACTGATGAATGGATAAAGAAAAAGTGGTATATACATACAGTGGAATATCACTCAGCCATCAAAAAGAATGAAATCTTGCCATTTGCAAGGACATGGATGGAACTAGAGAGAATTATGCTAAGTGAAGTAAGTCAGTCAAAGACAAATACCATATGATTTAATTTGTATGTGGAATTTAAGAAACAAATGACCAGAGGGGGGAAAAAAAGAGAGACAAACCAAGAAACCAAGACTCTTAACTACAGAGAACAAATAGGGTTACCAGAGGGCAAGTGGGTGGGTGGGGGGAAGGGTGAAATAGGGGTTGGGGATTAAGGAGGACACTTGTGATCAGTACCGGGAATTGTATGGAAGTGCTGAATCACTATACACCTGAGACTAATATTACACCGTATGTTAACTAATTTGAATTTAAACAAAAACTTTAAAAACGTATTTTAAAACTGAATAGCGAAGGAAAAGTGCGTAAAGTGTGGTGACTTTCTCTAGTCCAAAAACTCTACTATTTCTAGAGATGAGTAACAAAAAAAGAAAAGAGGTAAGCCTTTTTAAAAGTAGGTAACATATACCCATGAGGGTCTTGTTAAGAAACTCCAAATAATTGGTGATTTTTAAAAATGCCCCCACCCTATCATCAGCTTGGAGGCTAACGAACTCTAAGATAGGGCTCCCTCTGTCCAATCCCATCCCACAGGCATTCTCCTCTAGGCTGGTTGCCACACCAAGGCAAAGGAATTATTGCCCATTCTCTGAATGATAGTCACCTTTGCTTGTAATCCTTAAATCCTTTGCACCTATCTTCTCTTACCTCATCTCTGCTTAATATCAGGTTGAGAAATTTGATTGGTATTTTTGTAAGCAAAATCCATCAAATAGAAATAATTTCATAAAGTTCACCCTAAAAATTTACTTCATGTGAAACCTAACTCAAACCTACAGCTCCCACAAAGCCTTTTCTGATTCTCTGTGTGCCTACACTTAGTTCTTTGAATTTACAATCAGGCTGGTAACTGTCTTCATTCTTTTACTTGGTCTCTCTCACTATCTATGCAGATATCCATTGCTCTACCAGAGTTTTACCTCTTTGTAGGTATAGACCATCTGCCACTTTCCAGCACAGTGCGTTGCATACAATAATTGCTCATTAAATGTTTATTCAATCAAATGAATGAAACTTATTTCTGTGATGTTCAACCTGCCAAACCTCTAGTAGAAGGAAATGCCAAGTAGCAGTTGATTTTTACACTCCAGTTTCTCTCTCACTTTTACAGACCACTCTCAATAATAGTATATACCAAAGCACAAACAGAGGCCTAGCTACATTAATAGACTGATTCATTGCCTAAAAAAATGTGTTGGTTCTTTGGTTATGAAATTTATAAGCACTCAAGGCACCATGAAAGGCAGAAGAAATGTTAATTTTTGCCCATATCCTAAAGCAAAGAGTCAAATTATAATGGGGGGGTTATCTTTTCAGATTGTGGTCACATAATATATTCCTTAGAGGAATATAAATTGTCTTCATTTTCTTCTTATTCAAGACTAAGTAAAAGATCCAATACACTCGTTCTAGTTTTGTTTGTTTTTAAGATTAAGAAAGTACTATGAATAAAGTTCTCTTTAACTGAGATGTTCCAAATATATTTAAGTCAATAGATGTTAGATTGTAGAATCACAACAGTGTGTCCTTATTTAACAGTTATCAAATGTAACAATTAAAATATTTATATGTCATTTTTTATGAGAAACTCAGTGGCACAATGTAAATTTGTTTGAGGCTTTCAGAAATACAATATTTACTAACACCATGAAGCTAATGATAAAATTTTAAGTCTCTCTCTTTTTTTATTTTTTAGGACTAGACATATGGTAGTATTTGATAAATTGTGGGTCACTCAATCAAGAAATTAGGAATTTTCAAGGTTGATCTAAAACCAGGTTAATTGATCATGTAAAGAATGTGCTAGTTATTTATTGACAGCATGTATCATTATTTTCTATGTATATTTTTTAGTTTGTTTATTTATTTATTTATTTTATTCTCAAGTTAGTTAACATATAATGTAGTCTTGACTTCAGAAGTAGAACCCAGTGATTCATCACTTACATATAACACCCAGTGTCCATCCTAAGAGGACACTTATTGGGAAAATTTTAAGTCTTAAGTATTATGGTACATGCACAAATGCTTTGTAAAAATTACAATTAATAGCTCATATCTACAATATGGGTAATTTTAGGAAATGTACGGTTACTTTTATCACACATTTGTAAGTCAGAACTAAATGTAATGCTAGATTAAAATTGTTTTTGTGTTTTAATGATTAGGAGATATCTTTGTACCTTTTCTTTAGATAATCCTAGTTATTTCAGAAAAATTATAATATATTTCACACGGTGTACCTACTTAAAATAAACATTTTATATGAAGAGGTATAATACATCTTTTAAAAATCCAGTAAGAATATTTTTAACCTTTCCCCTGTCGTAGCACACCTGAAGGATAAAACATGCTTCTATCAGTAACTATGAATCATTACTACAAAAAAAAATGTTACTCCTGGGAGAATACTCAAAAAACTATTCTCAGAAATAGTATTAGGGCCCTAATGCTTCAATTCTACTGTGGATATTGATTATATTTGACCCAATATAGCAATATTTATCCAGTAAAATTAACATATTTACAGTACTTTGAGAAACATACTGTATATCCTGAAATATGTATAGTCCTTAAACCATGCATTACTTCTATTTAATTTATTTAGTTTGGATACCTTTAACTTGCATGGTATATACACTGGTTAACTCCAACAGAAAATATTTATAGTCATACAAATTCTTTACCTCTTTTTTATCATTATGTCCTAATTGTTGATTAACAACATTAAAAAATACCAGAGTATAATGAGTACTGCTATAGGCTAATATGCTGTCCATTGATTTGTATAGGTTTTCACTATTTCACCAAAAAAATCAAAATTTTTCTTTTCTTTTTTCTTTTCTTTTCTCTTCCCTTCTTCTTCTTCTTCTTCTTCTTCTTCTTCGAGAGAGAGAGAGAGAGAGAGAGAGAGATAGGGAGAGCACGCAGCACAAGCTAGCAGGGGAAGGGGCAGAGGGAGTGGGAGAGAAAGAATCTTAGGCAGGCTTCATGCCCAGGGCAGAGCCTGATACGGGGTTCAAGCTCAGAATGGTAATATCACGACCTGAGCCAAAATCAAGAGCTGGACGCTCAACCACCGGGACGCCCAGGTGCCCCCAAATCAAAATATTTCCAATTAAAAGGAAATACCTGGATAAGATGGGATTTTTCTTTTAACTATTTATAATGTCTATATTTAGTTCTTGGCACAGAACTGTAGAATGAATAATGATAACTACTAGTATGTAAGCATTATAAAAAAATCAAATTATAAGATTAGCACTTTGCTGTTTTTGTTTTCGTTTTTAATATATGAAATTTATTGTCAAATTGGTTTCCATACAACGCCCAGTGCTTAAGATTAGCACTTTAACTATCAATTTTATATATACTTGAAAAAAAAATTTTGATTCAATTAGTTCAAATTTTCTAATTGTGCAATCTTTATGCTTACTACATAAATATCATTGCTTTAACGATGTACAATGAATTCTAAAATATAAGCACAGGATCCTTTATTAAGACACAAAGATTTAGGTTCATGACACTCAATTTTTAGTTTTGTTTGTTACTTTTGAGTAGCTAACTTCTATCAACTGGTATCTTAGAAGATTCAATCACATCAAATAATTTTTTAAAAGTCTTTTTTTCCCCCAAAGAAGAAGTTTTAGAGGAAAACTAGTGAGATAATTGATGTACATTTAGAAAGCATATGAAAAATGGAGATTGTGGAAATTCAATCTTACTCATTTCCTTCTAGTATAAATACAAGGAAATGATATAATTATATTTGGAATTTAAGGGTAGATTTATAAAATTTGCAAGTTTAGTTATCTCCATTTGTATAAAGTCAGGTTGAAATGAGAAACAATTCCTGTTTCTTAAACACTTGTAACTTTTAGAGAAATATTTTGTTTAGGAAGTATTTTAGTTTAACATATCAAAGAAATAAGGTAATGAATGAAACTAAAGTTTTAAAAGGAAAAGTTTGATTTTAAAAGAAAAAAATTTCCGTTGTACTTTTATTGATTTACTTTGAGAGGGACAGCAAGTGGGGTAGGGGCACAGGGAGAGAGGCAAGAGAGAGAATCCCAAGAAGGCTCTGCACTGTCAGCTCACAGCCCCGATGTGGGGCTTGAACCCACAAACCATGAGATCATGACCTGAGCCGAAATCAAGAGTTGGATATTTAACCGACTGAGCCACCCAGGTGCTCTTCATAGTATTTTTTTAAAATGAGAGATGATCTTAGCCTAATGTGAGTAATTAAACAACTAAAGTTACCTACACTGACATTAAGAAACTATCTGCTTAATTTTACTTAAGATTTTATTCTTTTGATATAATAATCCTCCTTCTGCCAAAATACAGATTTTATTTCCTAAATTAAACACACAGCAGAGAAATAATTCTCTGTTTTACAAAAGTCAATAAGAAGGCCATATATTAAAGCCACTAGACATGAAAAATTAGCTATAAATTTATTAAAGAAATTACAAAACAGATACTTACTAGTATAGTTAAATTTTTTCCAGTTTATTATTTTTCAAGATTTTCTCTTCTGTAAATTAAAATAACATTTACCACAAATTTTTTACTGTTGTCTGAATTATCTTTGTTTTGATTTGAATGAGTCTGCACATAGCTACCATTAGAACAGTGCTTGGAACTACTACTCAAGTTATTACCCCATTTCAAAAGATAAAAATTCTGCTTATCTCTTGATGAAAATAAAAATATTCCTCCTCCCAGAAATGTGCAACCAGGAAGAGCAAGACGGAACAACGGGAGTGAACAAGTGATTCCTCTTTCCATGTATACCTTGTATCACTTGTTTCATTCAGAATATAATTAGGAAGTGCCCTGCTAAATTTCCTACACCTTTTTTGCGTTGGCTAAAAATAAACTGACAAATGAATTTTAATTTTTCATCTTAAGGTCAGAATACAACTTTAATCCTAACATAGTTAATAAATCTTATATCTCCTTTAATCTGTCATCTAAAAATCACAGCCATTTATTTGATTGAAAGGAATATGGTTTCCAGATAACTGTAATAAAAATTTCTTTTCTAAGATACACTGCCAGTCTCAAGGATGGAGTTTATAATTCTATCCTACATCCCAATGGATCTGACCCCAAGATGGAGATCTAAAGTTCCATTTAAAGTCAATAGAAGTTCTAAGAAATATAACAAAAAGGTGGACTAAGGTTAATAAAACATAATTTTATAAATTGTACGCATATATATGTGTATCAAAATTTCTCTAAGATTTCTTGCCCTTACCTTCAGCATTATACTGAAATTTATTCAAATTTATGCAACATTGTTTAAAGGACCTGGATTTTACATGATTTGAAGGCTCACTCCCAAATGATTTCAGATAGTTTTGCTGCAGTGCACTTAAAAAAAAATAACAACAAAATTCATTATGATTTATCATCCTATTTGATTTATAAAAGTAATAGATATAACCCAAACAGCTGCAATAAAATGAAAATACAATTGTAATTACTTTGATCCTTGATGAGTATGAGCAGATTTTGCCCAATCTCAGAATTAAAACTAGTTGCATGTTGAGATATAATTGGTACTATTCAATTTTGTGTCTCATAAATGGAAACCTTCAACCAACATCTAGCTGTGGATCTAGGATCTTTATATTTCTGATCTGTAGGCCAGTGAAATAAAAGAAAATCTAAATTAAATCTTGACACTCAGCCATTAAGGGGGCTTTGCTGCTGCTCCCGAACTCCTTTGAACTATTCATCCAAGAAATGTGTTTGCCTTGTTTCTTGGAGTAAGTTTCAATCAAAAATGTCAGGATGGGTATAAAGGTACACAAAATGTATATCCCTGTTCCTAATTCCCTCTTTGATAACTTGGCTTCTGGCTCCTTGAAGACTTTGCCCTCAAAGTCCTATAACTGGGCCCTACGGCTGTGGCTAGCCCCCCACCCCCAATGTGGCTCACCCATTTTCTGGACTGTGGTCTATTTCCCTTTGCCACATTGCCTGATGGGATGTTGTCCATCCACTGCTGGCTCTTGATGAAGCTCTCTCCTGGATATCTTTACAGAGATTGCTGTCCACCAGGATTACATATGGTTCATGTCATTAGGTCTGTCTAATCTGTGAGACTGGCTGCTCTGCTGAAACTATTTCTCTGCTCAAATTAAATTGTAGTGTTGGCTCAGTGTTCAGTTTTCTCCTGAACTACGCTAAGTTATGCTCTATTAGTTCCAAACACAAGATTGAAATAGGGAATAAAGCCAATAGTTACCTCTTATTCTAAATCTAATACATTATGTCCTTTTTTAACCTGCAAATTAACAAAAGGAATCTTATTTTTAACGTTCATTTATTTATTTTTGAGAGACAGATGGACAGAGAGATAGAATGAGAGAGAGAGAATAGATGAAGGAGGGACAGAGAGAGATGGAGAGAGAGTATTCCAAGCTCTGTTCTGACAGCATGGAGCCTGATGTGGGGCTCAACCTCGTGAACTGTGAGATCCTGACCTGAGCTGAAGTCAAAAGTTGGAAGCCTAATGGACTGAGCCACCCAGGTACCCCAGCGAAGGGATCTTATATTTAATGTTGCAAATGCAAATTTTTATAGAGTAAGGTAACACTGCATGAGTATACATTGAATGAATACTGTTACTTCTGACTTTTAAATGTTTTGATGATGTTACTCCATTTTTAGTCTTCAAAGATTAAGATAATGTTGAATGAACACAAGAACATTAGTTTCCACTAGTTATATTAAACTATTTGATCATCTGTTGCTTACATGAATTATTTAATTCTATTCTAATGATAGAAACTGCTTACGGAATAGAGAAACCCAGAAAAAGTTTTATACTGTAGTTTTTGGTGTCAAAATATTCAAGTATATTGTGACACTCATGTTAATGATCAATTTTAAATTCTGATAAACTAGTTAAAATACATATAATTGTAACATATATTAAAATATAATTTTTCATCATGGAAAGTAATTTCACATTAAGTAATACTCTGAAATGATAGCTGACGTCATGTAATAAATACCTTTGGTCATAAAATTCCTGTAGTTGCCAAATATACATCCACTTCCCAAACCCCATGTCAAAAGCTGAAGTTAAAACACCATACAGGTATATTAAAATCTTCATTTCACCCTGGTAGTAGAAGTAGGAAGAAATTAATACAGCATAGCAATATTCCTTTTCTAACAATGCAGTCAATGACATTTTGACCCTTAGAGAAAGGAAATTTCTAAGGCTCAACCCGTGTTAGTGCAAATGAAGATGTTCCTTCTAACAAGGTATCTTCTTTAGATATGAAATAAAATCAGTAAGCTACAGTACTGTCAGCTAAAAGTTTTCCGACACACTTTGCCTAAATGGTGGGGATTCAAGCCATGGATGTCAGATATCATCTGTATAGTTCTATAAAAATCCTTCAAAACCCTATAGGAACCCACAAATTCCCACAATTGGCACGGTAGGGAGACAACACCTTTTAGCTGAAGGCTCTGTACCTCTGGGAGGATCTTTTTATTAAGAGGAACTAGAATGAGTTGTAAGTGCCACATATGGGGACTGGAATAATGTAAAAAAGAACAGCAGCCACTGAGCCACACTTGTAGCACTTAAAAAAAAAAAAAAAGATGAGATGATAAAGAGCTGGCATAATCATAAGTTCTGTACAATCACTTTGGAAAGAGATCTCAAAGCTAACTAGCAAAGTTAATGAAAAGTTTAGAGATTAAATAAAAATGGAATTAACTCAGAATGAGAATTATGAGGCCCAGAAATGCTAGGACCAAAATATAAATAAATAAATAAATAAATAAATAAATAAATAAATAAATAAATCAAAATAAAAATTAAAGGTGACTGGAAAGTTGTGAATTAGAAAATCTGCAAAAACGTATGTAAAGCAAAAAAAAAAAAAAAAGAAAGAAAGAAAAAGGAAAAAAAGCTTTTATGTTTAGAGCTTCAAAATGCTCTTTTTTTTGTTTTGTTTTTTGTTTTTTTGTTTTTTCAAAATGCCTCTTAATGATCCAAAATATCAGCAAAATAGCGCGGGCTTAACCAGCATGAAAACAATGAGAGAGAGCATTCTACTTGCTCAACTTGTCAGTCGCTTTCAACTGCTTTCCTCTGAAATACAGAGCCACTTTAATTGTAAATGCTTTTGTCCACAGAGAGATCTAAGGTCTGTAGGGATTTAACATAAAATGTCACCAACTGAAGGTGTAGGGTCTGCAAATTCTGCATGTACCTACAAAGTGCAATTTAAATTTTAAGGCAGCCAAGGAGCAAAGAAGGAAGCAAGGCAATATTATATACACGAATATCTTTATTATGTTCTATGACAAGTCACGATTTATATTAGATTTTCAATACTGTTTTACAAAATGGGAGTCCGGAGGTCCTTTTTAGTGCTCTTTGGTTGCAAAATATAATTGCCAAGAGAGGCTGAAGTTTATCATTGGAATGATACAACCACTGAGGTTCTCAAGAAGCAGAGGATGCTGTAAAGAGGACTGGGACACGCATTGTATAGAAAGTTCTGGGGCATGTAGAATACGTGTTCAACATGTTAATCAAAAAGATGAATGTGATCCCTGTTGCAGTCCTGAAATAGTACTATATGACTCCTTTTATGTGATGCCTCAGCCTTTGATTTCATTACTCTAAAGTTTTGGCTTCTAAGGACAACAGATTTATTTTCTAGTCTTATATGAACCATATTAACATTCTGATTCTATATGGAAGATCATTAACTCTCGAACTTCAAATATTTGCTTTAATAAGAGGGAGAAAATAATAATCACCTGCAACTAATGTAGAATATTATTAGCAAGTAGAACTTTGAAATGACACAGAGGCTGAAAGGATTCAGGAATGACATGTGAGAAATGATCTGAAAACTCAACAGTAGGAGACTCTAATAATCAGAAAGGGGAACGACATGACAATGGAAGGCTTTGTGAGTAAAGGCCTCAATACAAAACCAGTCTAGGAAGAACATTGAGTTTGATCTCTAGAAACAAAATTTGAAAATACAAAAATAGGAATCTCACTTAACATGTTTCAAAAGAGAAAAAAAAAAAAGCAAAGATGAACCAACTTATTGAGAGCAAGGAGAAACAACTGATTAGTAAAAAAAAAAAAAAAAAAAAAAAAAAAAAAAAAAAAAAAAAAAAAAAAGAACCAAGTTGAACTAAATATGGTAGGTATATCAATAAACTTATCTTTTTGCTTCAGGTTTAGAAGGAGACAGGAAATGGACTGATTCTACCAGTACAAGTTCACCTTCCAACTCTGCTCCAAATGTTTTCTTATCTTTTTGTTCAGTTATGTTTAACTTGTGGGAGAAGGGAGTAAGTTCAAATTATTTCCACTTGAACACAGCATCAATCCTCTGTAAGTAGTCTTTTTAAGAGGCAAACATTGATATAAAACAAGTATCTAATTAATTTTATCCATATTCTGTAGAACTCTGAGAAGTCAGTAAGCAGGAAATATTGGCATGAGGTACATAAGGGAAGAGTATTCTAAAATAATAATGATACACAGCTCAGACTTAGGGGAGGTATTCTTATTTCCTTTAAGTTTTTTAAATGTTTATTTTTGAGAGACAGAGACAGAGCATGAGCAGGGGAGGGGCAGAGAGAGAGGGAGATAGAGAATCTGAAGCAGGCTCCAGACTCTAAGATGTCAGGAAAGAGCCCGACGTGGGGCTTGAACTCATGAACCGAATTGTAGGATCATGATCTGAGCTGAAGTTGGAAGCTTAACCAACTGAGCCAACCAGGAGCCCCAGGGGAAGTATTCTTTTTTTTTTTTTTTAATTTTTTTTTAACGTTTTATTTATTTTTGAGACAGGGAGAGACAGAGCATGAACAGGGGAGGGTCAGAGAGAGGGAGACACAGAATCTGAAACAGGCTCCAGGCTCTGAGCTGTCAGCACAGAGCCTGACGCGGGGCCCGAACTCACGGACCGCGAGATCATGACCTGAGCCAAAGTCAGCCGCTTAACCAACTGAGCCACCCAGGAGCCCTGGGGAAGTATTCTTTACATTTGTTCAGACCATGATGACTCTATAACTCTTTAACAACAGTATAAAATACATATTTTAAAATCTATTTGGCTGAAAAGAGTCAAATCAAGTTTAAAAAAACTTATGTAGAATCTATATTATTCTACCTAGCTTTAACCTTTCTTCCTTTTTTCTAAAATCCCCTTGAACATTCGATCTGATTAATAATGCATTAATTTCAGTACTTTTTTTTTTCTTTTTTAATTCACCTTCAACAAGATAAATAAAAGTTAACAAGATCTGAGAGGACAATCACGAATGAGGTGAAGGGGGCTGCTACTTACTATTCTGATAAATTTGAACAGTTATAAAATACATATAAACTAAATAATTAAAATTCAAAATAAAACTTCACGAACTTACTCTACCAGTATTTAGAGAGATCTGTGAGTTCCCTCATAAAGATGAACACTGTATTTAGTCATCTCTTCTTTCTAAAAATCCCTTGTTTTCCCTTTGTCTTCAGGGTTCAGAGAGAATCCTGGCTTTTCCTCTTGTAGGGATTACATTGTGAAGTCAAACCATTTCACATAAACTCATCTTCCATGTGATTCTTCGTAATAGTCATCACACAGTTACCAAGTGCTTACTTGATATGAGTTAGCATGTCGGAGGTTTCATATTGTAAGATACATCCAAAACATAGTATCTGTCCTTCAGCTGGGGCTATCTGCAAAGTGAGCACGCAGTAGGCTTGTGCACACATTCACACACAGGCTTTGTTAGTACCAGTAAATGGTATGTGGAGTAAGCTCTTCCAAAGTGTGGAGCAAAGTGTGCGTCATGATAGCACCGTTACTCAGGAAAGCTTCCTAGAAAAATAGGACTAGGCTCCTAAGAAAAGGCAGAATTTAGGTTAAGGGGCAGGAGATGAAGAGCCAAAAAAGGAAAAGGCAGAAAGGCAAGTAGTGAATGCAAAATGAATGCACTAGTTTGGCAAAAGCCTTCATTCAGGGCATTCTAAGAGTAAAACTTGGAGTGAAGAGAAAGTGTTAAATATGGAGCATCAAATTGCAGAATATGGATCACAATTTGACATCTCCCGTTCTCCTAAAATAATTTATAAGAAGCACTAATCTGTAGCTATTCCAATCTTCTAAAACTTCAAAACATCTCTACCAATCCCAGGAGAATACTTCAATATTCTACTATGTTACCATTTGGATTTTGATTATACCATTTTGGAGTTGAATAAAAAGACTAAACAAACAAACAAACAAACAAACAAACAAACAAAAGAGGCTCAGTTTCTTGAATCAAAGGACACTTAGGCTCTTGGATTCAACAAGTAAAATACTGAACACATCGTTTTCCCTCTTGAGCCTGTCCTCTTACAACTTCTAGTTTTCTTTGTGAGCTTCCAAAGTTGCTATGACTTTTCCTAATTTTCCTCTTTGTCCCCAATATTCAGTGGGTTGTCTTATCTGGTCTTTTTTCTCATAATACTTCTTGTATTGATTCCTTGCTCGCCACTCTGAGGCTTGTACGCAAGTCAGGTACTAGCTACCACAAGAATTAATCTTCTGCTCTCAGTCTCTCCCAACTCCAGAATAGCCTACCAGGTATGAGTTTCGTTTAGCACACTTCCAGATTACTCTTCCTAAAGCACATCTCTGACAGTGTGAAACTCAAGCTCATGACATTAAGAGGCTCCATACAGCCTAAAAAAAAACACCACAGCTTGATATTTAAGACACTCAATAGTCTACTAACCACCACTTCATACATTCTAAATTCTGTTTTCCTTTTTGTATTCTAAATTCCTGTCAAACCTATTAGTCAATGTTTTCTAGGCATATATCATGAGTTCCTATTCTGAGTTGGTATTATTCATCTGGATTGTTCATTATCTATAACCTCAAATAACATCTTTTTTTTTTCTTTTCTCAAAAATCCCTTATCCTGCTGATTCTGAGTAACCTGCTCACTACCATAAACTTCTGTGTCATATTGTTTCCTTTTGTGGATGGGCTTACTTCATGAATTATAAGAGGGGGTGAGAGGAAAAGGAAAGGGATGGTCAAGGAAACTAAACACACATTTATGGACTACCTTAAAAATGCATTAAAATGTGAAATATCTTAATAGCATATTTAGTTTCACTTAGAGTAACAATGAGGTATTACAAGATGTAATATAAGCTAGTAACTGTGTGAGGGACATGGGGAGGAATTATTATCTTCCAGGCACTCATTTCATTTGAAAGAATCCTATGAGGTACGTATTATTATTAGTTACCTCATTTTCAGCTGAGAAAACTGAGGAAAGAAATGAATTCTACTCAGCTATTAGGTGCTAAATCTGGGGTTGGAACACCTACGATATGTCACTAGAGCCCATATACCAAAAGCAGCAGGCCTTTCTACTTCTCATTCTCAATTGCAGCAGTAGAACTACTCCCTTCCAAAATAACAACAAGTACCATGGCTTTATTTCAGGGCACAGAAATATTCAACTTAAATATTCTCTAACAATTCTTTCACTTCTGTTTAATTTACAAAGTACTGGGAAGTGCATTTAATTATATGTAGCCAAATTTTGATTGAGAGAATCCGATCATATTTTTCCTTTGCCCCATAGTGTACATAAAATGCTTAGCATTCTTTAAGTACGAGCATATTCAAACTCTAAAAAGATGAAGATACAGAATGCTGAAGTGACATGCCATTAATAACATTTGACGTCCAATATACAAAAAGTTAATGATAGAAGAAACAGATTCGAAGAATGAATGACAAGTCAATATTTTGCAAGATAATTAAAAACTTGATTGTAATTTATATAAATTAGGAAAAGATCGGATTTGGTCTTCCTCGGATTTTTTTTTTCCTGAAATCTACTTCCAACAGGCAAGGGAAGCTTTCCTTATACCTCTCTATGGAAAACACACCTAAGTTATTTTTCTACATGCACTAATTCATATTGGCAGAAAGCATACAATAAATTGACTATGAACATTTTAGCTTTATATACCTATGGTGGCAGTACATCAGGCACTAAATCCATAATTTTTATATATTATTTTATACATCCTATGTTTTTGCTGAAATATTTCACAATTAAATTCAACTACATAACAAAATGAAGAGTCTGAAATAGCAATTGCCAAAAGAAAAAAATACAACTAACCTAGCAATGTCATAGCTCAGCCCAATGACTATTTCAGGTTATAAAATAAAATGTTTAACAAACTATTGACTGAATCATTAATGGTTATTTCGTTATTCTTATCACTGGACGCTCACACTTAAGAAAACACTTCTTTACGCACCCTTTCCATGTGGTACACGACCACCAGCATCCGCTGCATTTTAACACAGGGAGTTATATCAGCAGCAGCTTAAACACTTTCATTATGAACGTCTTTCATTTCTCTGAAATAGGTCTTTTTTAAAAAGGGGAAAACAGGATCTAACTGTTGTTTGCTCTTTAAAGTTTTATTGTTTTAGCATTTTATACAGAGAGCGAGCACCAGCATACTCAGGAGAACTGCTGAAAGTAAAAGGCCTCGAGCTACCCACTGCCTGGCTGATAGGATAAAGCAGAGGTATAAAAACTTTTGTCTGATTGCTCACTTTCCTTGTTTTAGAGTATTCCTGCTCTCAAGAGCATATATTCATGTTCTTTCTACTTCGAGTTTTATTACTTCTTTTGTATTATTTAATACATCTAAAGACACTTCCAAAAGACAAATTTTTCCATTTTGAGAGAGTAATGGTTCGGAACCTGATAAAACACATTAATGTTCACAGTGTGTTTTGCGCAAAGGTGATAGGGTAAAAGTGCTAGAAAGCAATTAAGCTCATGATCTTAAAGACATTAATATGTCAAATAGAAGAAGATGTTTAAAAAGTCAACAAAAATAATATCCTAGGAAAGGTCAAATGGATACAGGCGTGTATAAAGACCACATTTCTCATTCGGGTCTTTGACTAGACATTTAATGCAGAGATGGGGGAAAAATATAAAAATGAGAGAAAGTACTAGTCTTACCTCAATAACTTGAAATTTAGAAGTATATGATGTTTAACTCCAGGAAGTATGGACCTAAGTGTTGGCTCATCCTAACAACTGCGTGGTGTATACACTTTATTATTCAGATTATAATTTTTCCCCCGAATGCTAAGTTCTACCAAGGTCAATACTTTTTAGTAAACAAGAAACTGATAGGCTTGGCCTACTGAATAAGGCCAGGCATTTTTTAAAGTGTCATACACATTTCTGAAATCCACAAAACATCAATTTTTAATACATCTACTCTCTCAGCTCCATTAAAAAGATGGTAGGGGAAAGATTTTAGAGTAATTAATGATATAGTTAGCTGCTAAATATTAATAGGAATCGTAGTCTTGCATAAAATATAACATATAAACCTTGCCAATACAGACGCACCAGTAATTAAAGTTGAATATGTAATTACACTGATTTATAAGACAGGCAAAAAGTTACACTTTACTAGCTTCTATGTAAACTGTGGCTAACAGTTAAACTTTGCATTTTACGGTTTATAAAAACGGGCAATATCTTGACTACAGTTCATAAATGGTTTAGAGACCTGTAATAGTAGTAAAAATTACGACAACTTATTCCATCATGAATATTTTTATTGCCCCATACAAACCAAACTGTGATAATGACCCATAAGATGTAGACTCATCTTAGACCCTGCTGTACCCCCAAGAGAATGCTCCTAGTGCTAAGAATTTGTAGAGGACTGCTAGTATAATAATTATGGGACATTGGAGAGAATCTAATAGATGCATTAAGACTGATTTCGATACACTTTTTCGTATCATGAACACGGGGCAATTGAACTCTACTTAAAACTGTATTTTGTACTCATATGCCATCAGCAACTTCAGAAGACTACTGAATCCTAGAAGCATATGCGTACAGGCCCTTTCCGTCGCGGGGTCTGCTAACCCACTTACATGTGCGGCTGCGGTGAGCAGCCTGGACTGCTGTTCCCATTGCTGTCGATGTGATCCAGGGAGCCATTGAGGTCTTCATGGACGGCCTGCAGCAGGCCACTGGATGCGTTATTGATCAGTCCCGGGTTACTAAGCAAAGGCAAACTGCTCTCTGCCAAGGCAGCCTAGTGAAACGAAGAAGGTGTAATACAACTTTGGAACTGCCCTTTAATTTTTTTTTTTTTAACATGTATCTTCTTTTAATGGGTTCAGATCCCAACGAGGAGGTTTTAGAAGCATTTAAATAGAATGCATGGGAAGGACAAAGACTCCCAAGCGGCCACTTGTGGTAGAGATATCAAGCAAATTAAGTGTGATGCGAAAATGTAAACAGA
>NC_080785.1:36459522-36462022 GCF_028018385.1 Neofelis nebulosa
GTTTAGTGTCACCCATGGTGTAGATTGGATAGATTTTGTAAAAGATAGCATTACTTTAAAAGAAACATACAATTTGACAAGCGATTGCATTTTACTTTCATTTTATTGCCATATTTTTCATCACACTCATTGTTTTCTAACTGTCGCTTAAATTGTTCATTTTCTTAGTCTGTTACATTGGTAGAGCTATTTACTGTTTATAAAGCAATATGCACTTACAGGTTTGGGAGATGGTTTGGGCTCTGAGGGTCGCATGTGCAAGTGGGTCATCATTGCTTGAAGACGTTCGCGTTCTTTAGAAAGCTGTTAAGAAAGAGTGAGATCAGAAGCGTTTTAGAAATGACTGATACAGCTATTTTATTGCAGTGATACATCTTATCATTGAGCTTGTCTCAGGGTAATGATTCCTGCATATAAAAGTCTGTGTCGGTAGGAACTTATCTGGGAGGAAATGCAACTTTAGCTATGGAGGGGGCAAAAAACTTTTATAGCTTTCCTTATGTTAAAAGGTCAGAGAAAACAAATAACACTTCATCTTTTTGTCAATAAGAGAATTGAGGTCACACTTGCCTCGACAGTAACAAGTTACTGAAACCATAAATTAGAAGGCCCATGGTGTCTTTTAAAGTCCTGTGGACACTGTTAGCAATGGACTGGTGCCAACAGCTGTGAAGGGGTGAAGGGTTCTCAAAGCGAAGTGCCTGCCAGGATTGTCTACACACTTCATGCATTCCCACTGAGGTCCAGTTAGTGCCCCCTGCAATCTGCCATCATCAATCTAATTCAATAGAGTGACAGAGACCAGGCAGTGTGAAACGCTGAACTCTGCCACGGAGTCGGCATCTACACTTGCACTGGGTCTCATTACAACTGACGGACCTTACTTTTCCATCAGTCAGACACAGCAGAGAGAAAAAAAAAAAAAAGGCATAATTGGTCACACTGCAGACTGTCTCATCAGCTAAACTCTTCTGTTTTAGTCTACCTTTTATAAATGGTAAACAGGTTTACAGAAAGCTTTTTGCACTACAGCAGTTACGATCCTTTTATGTGTTCTTGATTATTTTACAAGTCAAAATAAAATATTTTTAGTAGCTCTCCGGAAAAAAGCAACGACATGATGAATTGAAAACAGTTTAAGACGTAGTAATGTGTTTAGAAAAAGAGACTGTGTGTTTAATTAAATGAAAGTAAGTATTGGTTGATTGAGGAAAAAAACAATCTTTAAGATGACATATTAGAGGAAGCTTTAAATATAACATAACGATACATAAAATTGCTTTCTAATCAGTTTCATGAACTCTGTTTATTTTTGACCAAATTCTGTTTCAATATTAAAAGCAGTATTTTTTAACTTAAATTAGCAGCATCTGAAACAACACATATATTCCTATCTGTGATATTACAGGAGATCTGCCATCATTCTAGTAAAGGTAAGTCTTAAGAATTTTTGTAAGTTCTTTAATTAAAAAAAAAAGCACCAGCAGTAGAAAGGAAAAAAGGGTTTTTCAGGGTATTATCTTACAGGCATGATATTGTAAAGACTTTTTGCTACATCATAAAATCTTGTGGAACAAATCAAGATTGGCTCATGTGAAAACTGTCTCTGCGATAAAATCACATCCAATTGCAGGGTTTCGTCTAACTTCTATTAGGGAAAACTTAGATATGACTTCTTAGGGATATCCAAATATATATGATGTAGTCTAATGGCTATATAGGTCTAAGCGATAAGTACGTTAAACTATAGCAACCCACCCGGAGTCATCAATCCTTGCCATCATTACAAACAAAATGAAAATTCCATGTATTTCTATTAGTCATTGTGTTAAAAGACTCAGGATCTGCCCGTTAATCAATTTAACATGCCAAAAATCTGAGAAAGGGGTCCATTAAGAGAGCACCCAACAAACCTGTATTTCTAACTGTTGGACCACCTGCATTTGCACTCGACACTGGGCAGTGCTTCGGTCGTCCAGAGCATGTTCATTGTTAAGGTGCCTGAAGACACACAAAACACAGAATACAGGTTAAACAACATCTATGTTAGGGGTATACGCTCCCCTTATAAAAACACAACACTGAAGCCGTACTTTGATCCACAGTGGGAAAAAGAGACACCTTGAAACTGTACAAAGAAAAGTTAAATATGCTTATGCGTTTAGTGAAAATTATGTGTGTGATATACAGAGACCTCTCCAATGGCAGAAAATGGCATTGTCTCTAAGCTTATCAGTTATTACAAAAAAATATTTCCCCAAACCATTTACAGGATAATAGTAGAAATCACTAGATGTATTTCATATACACATGCCATTTTTTTTTAAAAGAGGGTACCTTATAAATACATGAACCAAAAGTAATTCTGAAGAGAACAAAGGCAATTCTCTATTCCATTGCTGTTAAAACAGTCTGTGGTTCCTATGATGTTCTTTAGTGAGTGATATCTTATTTCACCAGGATTGGTGTGAATTATGTAATGATGGCAAATTATCATCCC
>NC_080785.1:36467022-36482022 GCF_028018385.1 Neofelis nebulosa
ATTTGTTCTGTCATCTCTATAAAGTTAATGGTTTGGAAAAATGGTCAGCCTTTGGAACCAAAGTTGATATTTAATTGAAAGGAAATGCTTTTTTAATTGTAATCTCTCCCCCCACCCCCGCACCTCTGTAATATCTTTAGTTTTTAAAAAAATACTGCCATGAATGTGAAAGAAGAACCAGGAAGCTAAAATGAGGGTTCATGTTCATCTGCTTGTTAGTAATAAACATTTAGATAAATATTTGAGATGAATAAAAATGTTCCTTTCCATGTGCTATAAAGGAAATCACACTGAAGGGAAGATATGTACATTTTCTCAAAAATTCTTAATTTTGTCAGAAAGAACAACTTGGAGGAATAACATGGTGACTGGGCTAGTTCTATTTCTTAAATGACCACATTTACGAAATAGTAGCAACAGTCCTCTTAATAATCTTAATGATAAGGAATAACACGACACATTGATAAGGATGAATGTATTCAAATGAAGAAATATGAAATTAGCTGGATCAGTTTCACGTCCAATAAAATGGTAGCTCACTACTGTTTTGGTATAATAGTCATGAAAAATTTATTTAAGGCCTTTTCCAAAAGCCATAGCAATACAGGAAGCAAATTTTCTTTTAGTTGGTCAGAAATGAGATAAAGTTTAAAAGAAAATCCTGGTGGAAGTCTTACTGTAATTCTGTTATGAAGTTATTATGATGCCAAGTACTTGTGCCTTGTTGTTAAGGTGCTTTTACTCTATACCCTGTAGTCTACCATTTGTAAACACATCTTTTTGATGTTTCTGCCAACATCCTGGCAACAAAGCAGTGCAATTTCAAATGAGCTAATTAACTTAATTGTTGATGAAGCATGAAACAGTTCATTCACCCTGTTAGCTGCTCCATGACAACATAAGAGTCTGAGCCTGTGAAGTTACTCATCTCCATAAACCTATCTGTAGCTCTCTGTTTAGATCTCTTGTATGGCAGAATTGTGCGTGGAAAATGTTTCATAAAAGATGTGTATTCTTATTTGAAAAGGAACCTCTTAAAATTAAACAAAATTATCACCGTATGAAGAAATTAAGGACACACAAAGTTTTGATTTCAAGCTAGAGAAGCCATAGAATTTATCATACAACTATACAGCCATGGGTGTTTCGCTCTGATCCTGAGGGCAACAAGTAACAAAGGTAGATGAAATACAATTATTTCTGAAAACGTTGGTTCCTATTAAATTTCATCTTTTCATTCTTATTGTTCAATAAATATGTTAAATATCATTATTTAAAGGAAGTAATATCAAGTTTGCGGTTAAAAAAAAAAACCCTGCAAGATATTGGGTTGAAATGTGGATATATTACATGACGCCTCATGTAATTTTACTTAAATTTTTTATTAAAAACTTGAAATGTAAGTGAATCCTGCACACGTTTCCCAATTATTAATGGCACTATTACAGTAGGATTATATTTTTCATTCTTTAAAAAACCCCTATCGAATGACTTGTAAAATATTTTGATGGAAAGGTAAAGATGGACAGTCGCCTTCGTAGCCTGACTTCGGTCATACACTTGTTGGAACACACAGAAAACTCAGAGGGGGCTTATGATGGACCTTTACTTCCCCCTTTCAGCTTTCTCTTGTTTATTTTCAACAGTGCGCTTGAAACTCCCCCAGAACCCACCCCCTTCCCTAAAAAAGGTACAAAACCTACTTTAAAAACTGTCCAAAATCTTCACAAATGCTTTCACAGCCTGGCCATTTGCAAACTCCATGGCCGTACAGAGTGTGAGAAGCCCCAGTCTCCTCGTGTGACGAGCTGTAGCAAAAGAACACGGCGTCAGAGTCATCTCAAAAAGCCATAATCGTTGCAGGCTGCTAGCGCCTGTCAGGTTACGATCAGTGACAAACAGGTCAAAACAGGTCAATTCAGCTCAGAGCAGTCAGAAAAATTTAATCGTTCTATTGAATAGTTCAACTGCCAAGGCTAGATGATGTTCCAATTAGAGGAGAAATAGAGCCAAAGATGACTGTTAATAAAGGATGAAAAACTAAGAGGACTGTATAATATCATATGCTAATCTTGCCATATGACCTTAATGTAACATTTACCTCTAAATAAAAAACATATATATTCACATGTGGTCAAGTGAAATAAACCTGTGTTTTTAAGAAGGTAATAGGACATCCACCATAAGATTTTTGAAATGCGCTTTTTAAAGAAGATATGGACCTTTAGGATCATTTAAATTGTTTAATATTTATGTTTGAGCCATATGTATTTCCACTAGTCACTGCTGATTTTAAAAAATCTACTTTGGAACAGTATTCATTAGCTATATCCTTCTATAATTACCAAAGACTTTTGATAAGTGAGTATTATATCAGATGGAGAGAGCCTAGAAAAATCAACCAACTTCTGCAGTATATAACCATCAAATTATCTCAATTAAAACAATAGCATGAAAGCATTCAGAAGCATACCGTTTTTTAACGATGAAAACTAACAAGAAAAATTTTTCATGATACTCAAATGAAGACCAGAAACACCACCAAACTACAGCATTCTATTTTAAAGTGTACTGTAATTAAATATAGGTTTCTTAAAAAAAAAATCTTTGTGAGAAAGAATTTGTTACAGCTAGGCAGACATTCATATTACATAAGAGAATACTATCAACCCACTACACTCCAATGTGAAGTTTAGAGCAAAATACCATAGGAGCCTGAGTCACTCTGTTAAGAAATCCTACATTTATGCTTCATCCTTTAAAAATATAGTTTTTATGTTAAGCAATATTCTAGCTTACATATTTTACATAAATTGCTTTAAAGGACTTGATTAGATAGAGCTACATGCTTGAAACAGGGGCAGTAAATGGACAAGAGCACCTGGGTTCTCCTTTTATAAAGGCAGTTTTTACACAACTAAAATAAAACAAGAGGTTGAAAATTATCTAACATAACGTACTCAATGTTGGTAACTGAAATCAAGTAATTTTTCCCTATGAATTTTGAGTCAAATTTACTCAGAGTTAGCATCATAAGTTTATTTTTTTATGTAATTGCAACTTCCCTCATGCTCCAATAATAATTAAAAAAAAGGTATACCAGATATTCTGTCTTCTGGTTTATTATGCCTGTAATTGTACCCTCATGTATATGGATTCTCTGATATCTATGGACATGTTCTTAAACATATATTAAGTACACGTTTTTAAACATTTACTAAGGGGGATATGTATGCATCTTTAGTTATTTGAAAGGGGTTCTTAAGTTTAAAAATGGTAAAATGTTCTCATTTCAGCAATCCGGCTCATCAAAACATATTAGCCATAAAAATATGTCAATACAGTAATTCCATATGCACTTATTAAAAAATAACTTTCTTCAGGCCAGTTCCCCACCGAATCCATCAAATCCCTGGTATTTGAGCTACTTTCTGTAATGAAAATAATATATAAGGTAAATAACCTAAAGGTTTTTATTTAATTTGTTTTACACATTATTCCCCTGTTAAGTACAGATCATAATCCTCATTTTTATGAATGGTGGAAGGAGAGGTTGGTGACAGATAAATATAGAACAAATCTCATGAGAGTTACCTGTCCCGCCTTGCACTTAGAACTGAAGACTGTCCATTCACTATGGAATGATGGGTTATTGGTGGTGACGCTTTGGAAGTGGTGGAGGAGGTAGTCGAGGAGGAATTGTTAGTAGTGAGGTCTAGCCCTCCATGTTTAATGCCATTGTCTTCCATACTGTGAACTCCAGTCACTTCTTTCCATAACTGCTGAATCTCAGCAGGACTTAAGCCAGCTACAAAACGAAAGAAAGCCCCACTAATATAACAAGGTAAAGTTCATATAATGAGCTTAGTGTTATTACTGGATTAATGCCAACAACAAAAGTGATGTTACCAGCATAATTAATATACAATAATAATTCACTTTACACCATCAGCACCATAGCCTTTCTCATGAATAATCAGTTATTTGTTAAAGACTACCATTTTGGGAATAGTACTGGGAATAATAGTATTGAAACTACTATCAAGGATTAATGGAAAAAACCAGCAAGTTCTACTTGAAAGTTAAACTATTTAACAGAAGCTTTTACTTATTGCTAGTGTTAAGTTTTTATCAGTAAGGAAATGAAAAAAAAATAGATTTTGAAATGAGATATATCAAAAGAAATGAAAAGAAAAAAAGAAGTAAGGAGGGTAAACAAAAAATTTCTCAGGGAAAAAAATGTCAGGGAAAAACAGTAAACATTCACCTCAGAAAAAGAATACATTTGACAATTAACTTTGACAAAGTTACTTTGCCCTTTCTCAGACAGACAAAATAATTGAGTTTCATTTGGAGGTCCTAAATAAGCCAATGATCTTACCTCCATGGATCAATTAAACAGATAATATGAAAAGCTCATTTTATGGACGATAGAATAAATGAGTACCCATTTTAAACAATGCCCTGTTTCACATCATGGAAATTTACCAGATATATGAAGAATGAAAACAGAAAATCAAGGCATTTTAGCTTTTAACTCTAATTCCGAAATAAGGAATTGAGAGATTACTGTTTACTTATTATAAGTCAAATATATAACAGTACTTATATATGCCAAGTACAATGCCTTCACGGATTCTTTCCATACCTTATGCTCCTTAATCTTCACTAAATCCAATGAGTTCATAACTGTATTTCAATCAGTTCATGGATAACAAAGCAAAGTGAGGGAGAGGTTCAAAAATGTATCCAAGGTCACAAAGCTTCTATGTGGTAAAGCTTTGATTTAAATCCAGGCAGTTTTATTTGAATGCCTTTTTTCTTAAAATATTACATTAAAAATATGAAAACTATTGAATAAAGATATACAGGGGGGAAAGACAGTTGTAACTATGGTTGCTATCACTTATTGACCATCTGCTGTAGTCTGATGCTTTACATTCATAATCTCAATTAACTTCACTTGAAGCTAGGAATCATTCTACTTTACAGATGAGGGCATGGAGGTTTAAAAAGATGAAATATGTTATCAAATCACTATGCTCACAACTAGTGGACAGAATTCAAACTTAACGCACTGTTGCTCCAAAATCTAGGTTCTGCATATGTTACGTGCATCTGCAACGTCTAACACAAGGACGGAAGTACTAATCCAATACCCCCACTCCCACAACCCAGCACACATCTACATCAGATGCTACAGTGATGCCCATCAATCAAGAGGTGTGGGGGAGGGGAGCAGGATCGAACAGGCAGGGGAAACTAGGGGAAGATAACACAACATGATGTCAAGCAGAGTCAGCCTGCTCGCCCCTCCTCCTGCAACTAGGAAAACCATCAATCTAGACATAGTAGTAAGTAGCCCAAAGTGACAGAAGAATTCTCACTGCTCCACACATAACTTCTGGTCAAATTATTCATCACAGTGGTAACCTTAAATTGCTATGCCTATCACAATTTCTTACAGATAGTTTTACTGAAAACTATCATTTTGGTGATTCTGGCTCCTGAAGATTTTAAAACAGCCTAAGACTGAAGAAAAGACTGGATAACTCAGGTTTCCAGTTATTTAAAACTATTTTTTTTCTACATAAAAGAGGATGGCTTAATAAACTAAGGTATTACTCTGGTTATATGGGACATAATTTCTATATAAACATCATTAATTATTGCTTTAACCCAGGATTCTGAAACTTACCTGACTGTAACTTTTTGATTACCTGTCTGTATGAATTAGGTGTCCTAACAGCAAAACCCCATTAACCAATCCTTTTACATAACAGCTTTTACACATCTTCTGCATGCGAGCCCTCACCACCTCACTCTGCCTCTCTGCCCCACCGTCCACTCTTGCCTGGTGTGCAGTTACCCTTTCCTGTCTTCCTGCTTTCCCCTTGCCTTGCTATAATTTACTTCTCGTCATATATCAGCCAAAATCTATCTCTTTAAATGTAAATTAGGCAATGGCATTTTCCAGACGGAGCCTCCAATGGCTTTCCAGAACACTTAGAAAAAAACACAAGAAAAGAAAGGGAACACATAACAACAAAAAACCCTACTATGGCCTGTGAGGTGCTGGCATTTATTATCTGGGTCTTGCCTGCCTCTCTGACCTCATCTATTGCTCACTCTGTACATTTCGTTCTGTTACACTTTCTTCTGCATCTTAAAGGCAGTAAATATTTGCTCCCTTTCCAGCTTTTGCTCTGGCTGTTCCCACAGCACAGGCGATTTTGGTTATAGATCTCCTCATGACTCCCTCACTTCACTCAGATGATTCAAGGCTCACCTCCTCTGAGAGGTCTTAGACCATGCTTTCAACTACTGCCCCTCCCCACCTTGCCTTCTAACGTTCTCTGTCACCTCACTCTGCTTTCTTTTTCCTAAGAGCATTGTCAGTCTCTGAAACTATAATATTTATCTGTTTTACTCGTTATCATCAGTCTCCCTCTTCTGCAATTTAAACTTAAAATGGTAAGAGTAGGGAATTCTTATTTTACTCATCTATCTCCAGTGCCTAGAAGAGTGCCTGGTATGTGTTCAATAAATAGTAGTTGATTTAGTTGATTATAACAGATTCACAGAGTTTTTGTAGGCACTTTGGTTTTCACATGGAAGTTCTGTGGCTCTTGCGGGGCATACTATTTATGAGTACTTGCTATCCTGTAAGGCCAATATCTAAAGAATTATAAACTAGTTGATTCTAAAGATCGAGTGGCTGATAAAATTTTATACCTTGGCTAAAGACTCTTAGATGTTTTTAGAGACTATATCAGTTAGAGATGTTATTAATAATTCAGTTTTTGAATTTTATTAATAATTTAGTTAACCTAAGTATCCACTTACCTTTTAAAAAGCAGACTTCTATTATACTATTCATTTGTATGGAAAATTAGTGGTATCAGCATGATATCACAATGATATGGCAACAAATACTAAGCACATAGATGTTTGATGAATAAATAACCTATTCGCTATCCAAATAATGATTCTTAATTAAACGAGGAAGGAAGTGGTTTTTAAATATTACAGATAAGGGGCAGAGAATAGATGATGTCAAAAAGAGACTCCTGTTAGTAGAAGTGGTTCCCCAAAGTGTCTGCATATTAGACTCACTTGGGGACATTTTAAAATTTCCAATGCCCTGACCACAGCCCAAACCAATTAAATCACAATTTCTGGAGGTAGGACACAGGTATCAGTCTGTTTCTGAAGCTCCACCGATGATTCCAACGTGCAGACAATTTTGGAGGAAAATTTTTAAAAGCAAACTGTCACATTGCGCATGAACAGAGTTTTCACACCTACAATTTACTTAGCTCTTTTCCATGGATACAAAACGATGAATATGAAACAACCAGCCAATCCGTTTTGTACAATTTTGAAAGTTTCGTGAGTTTTGAAGTTTTGAGGTTTGAGAAAATTAACTTATTTTCAGGCAGTAATGTAACACATTCAATACTTCCTAAACTGTGTTCTATGGGACAGTAGTCTTCTGAACACTTCTAATCAGAGATCTAAGAGATCTCTGGTCTCTATCTTGGAGACTCATGATTAATGTTAACATATACATCAGTTCCATGATGTCTAGAAACAAAAGAAACCCTTGAGTCTCTTCTTTAACTCTTTGTTTTACAAATCCATTTGAGGATAAAAAGAAAAAAAAAACACAACAAACTCTTTTTACAATTGCATTAATTTATTTCAGTTTTAAATAACGGGTGTGGGCTTAGGATTCATCAGGTGCTCTCCAGCCCCTCCCATGAACTGCAGGCTGCCTGTTTATAAACTTAAGACTTTTTCCAAAATTAGCTTAGTTCAAAACTAAGCTTCTATTTATGCAGCCCCTTGGAACCCAACTCACTGCTCCAGTAGGTTCCTTTGTCTCTGTTTTGTTAGAAATTTATATGGTACTTCTGATATGCCAGCCACTTTTCTGCATGCTTCAGGTCTAATCTAATACCCCGAGCTACTGTTATTCTCCCTATTTTAGAGATGAGGACACTGAGGAACAGGAAAGTTGAGCAGCTCTAGAGCTAATTCACAGCAAGGCTCCTCACCTTTGTAGGTCATTGCTCACATAACCCTTTTCCAGGACTCCTTCCCTGGCCACCCTGTCTACAAGTTCGACCCCTACCGTTTCTAAGGTTTCTTTATTTTTTCCTATCCTGACTTAAAAAAAGAAAAAAAAAAAAAACAAAACATTCCCATAGCACTTAGCACTATACATTTTACTTAATTTGCAATCTAAGTTCTGTGATGGCAGGGATTTTTGCCTGTCCTCTTGACTGCTTTGTCCCCAGTGCCTCTAGGAGTGCCTACAGTGAGTGAAAGCTCACTGTGTATTACTTGAAAGAGTTGTTCAATGACCAGAACAGTAGCAGTGCATAATCTGGGAATCAGTGGACTAGACCATCACAGAATAATAGTCAATTTAAAATCCCAAGTAAAGATTATTCAGTTTTCTTAGTAACTTATTTCAAGGATACATACATAACAATACTAGCACCAAAAAGTTGTATGATTATGCAATTTTAAAATTCCATGACCACAAAAAGATCAAGAAATGATGATGGATGATGGCTTGGACTGGCTCTTGTTCACTGCCAGTACTACAAATAAGCATCAAAAGGTTTGTTTTTCTAGGAGTTGAATGAATAAGTGGATGAATTCCTAATCAAATTGCATGTAATACCACAGGTAAAGCAATTAAATAATATTCCTTAATCCTAGATTCATAGTTTGTGGAGTATCTATTGGGTGAAAACCGCTGTGCTAAGAATTAATTAAAATTTGGTAATTCATATCTAGATTATACAGTCTTGGAGCACACAAGATTTAAAAATTCCAATATTTTACTTATTGGTAAAAATTACATTAGCAGCTTTTTCACACAAAAATAATGTCTTTTCATTTTTTATGTCTAGTAATTAATTTTTAATATTAAATAATTTTATACATTATGATGTAAAGTAAGTCTACTGTGATTTTTCTAAATTAACTTATTTGATAGTACTCTGCTTATTTTCTAGAGTTACTTATAAGTAAAAGCAATAAAAGCAAATTTTGTAGAAGTGTTTGTATCATTCACATATTTTATTGAACTAATTTGATATTTAGTAATTTGAATTCTTGAACTATTATCATGTAATTTTCACTTTCATCTTAAATTTTACATTAAAAAAAGTAGTATATGCACATGGCCAAAATAACAGAATCATAGAGAAGGTTATACATTGCAAAATCGAATTCCCCGAACCAGACCTGACTTCACGGTTCCTAGTTCTCTCCACAGGCAACCATCATTCTGGCTTCTGGGCTATCCTTCAGAGACCTGTGTTCATTTATAATTTGCCAGACCTAACATATTATGGCTTTATATTTGACTGGGGGCCTACTTTAACCTGTAGGTATAGTGCCCATCTTTAAAATGTATGTTTAATGAGAAGTGTACTGAATACATATTTTGCCCAAAAGCTGAATTACAAGGAGCAAAATAGCTATTTGGCTAAAACTGAGACCAAAGGCAAATATCACCACAAAGAAGGAACTTCTGGGATACCAAAATACAGAGTATATATATATATATATATATATATATATATATATATATACACACACACACACACACACACACACACATATTTATATTTACATAATATTTATATTTACATTTATATATACAATCATACTATGATTTCACTATTAAAATTTTTAGAGGAGGCAGTTTTTAAGTTTGTGATTTATTTTACAAAACAATAATTTCTCAGTTTTCCTCACCATGGAACTTTAATGGGTCAAAGTTGACATTCTGCTTTTGAGTCTTCCCTCAAGATACAAAGAGCTGACAAAAAGAACTTTAAAAAGACTTATGGCCTAAATGGAAATAAATTCATTTTAATGTATGCATGCTGGTATATGAAACAATCGTGTGACAATTAGAATTATGATATAATTTAATATATCATTACTTACATTTCCTCAAAAATGAACACGCCTAATATTTCTCTATGTATTTAACTTGTTGTGAGTTACTTTTTATACATAAAATTAATAGCATTCATAGTTAACTTTGCAAAGTTTTATTCCTGCAATCATAAATGTACATCTAAACTTCAGCTTACTGATGGAGCTTTAGCATGTAAAACCCCAAAGGAGAGTTTCCCCTCCAAGTTACAAATTAAAGACTGACTGGTATTTAAAAGGAAATACTAAGATGGTAACAATAATTCTGCACCACATGCCTTGTCCATATTGCGGTGCTGTTACCCTGATTAGATACAAAGGTGATCTATGCAAGCACATGATTACAGGTTAGGCAAAAAAAATCAAGATGCCAGAAGTGATGCTGAAGTATGCATTTGGCTACTTATTTATTTATTTTAGAAAGACAGCGAGTGGAGGAGAGGGTGCGAGAGACAGAGAGAAAGAGAGAGAGAGAGAGAGAGAGAGAGAGAGAGAGAGAGAGAGAGAGAGAGAGAATCTTAAGAAGGCTCCATGTTGAGCATGCAGCCCAATGTGGGGCTTGATCCCCCACCCTGGAATCATGACCTGAGCCAAACGGAGCAGGATAAAGAGTAGGATGCTCAACTGACTGAGCTTTGACTATTTAGATTTCCATAATCAGAGAATGAGTCAAAGCCAAATACCTGATTTTGACTGAATACTCATCCTAACAACAAACTTCAGCACATTCCTAACTCAGCATAAAGGACATTCTTATACTTTACTTAGAAAGATTTCACTTTATTATTCAACAGTTCTTTCATTCCAAACTCATCTAGTTCTAGAAGGTGTTAGTTCAAAATAGTGCTGGCTAGATATTCTAGCATTTTCTGTTTGGTCTTTCAGATTGGTAACAAAAGTGTTATATTTTAAATAGCTTTTATAAATTTAAAAACATGTAGAAAGTTGGAATGAAATAAAGTTTTTGCCACATATATTTCAGTCTCCACAGTCATAGTAAGTCTGTGAATATATTGTGTATTGGAATACACTGACTTCTATCTCATGTCAAAAACATGAGAAGTGCACGCACAATAATTTCCTATCTTCTAACCTGGAGACAATCGTACTGGGTCATGAAAATGTGTCACTAAATAATTACCAGCTGACATACAAACTGTACTATCTATGGAGTAAATAGCTTCATAATCAGTATTTTATTTGATATTGATTTACAGATCCATCCTTTTTTTATTTGACTTCTGTATACCTACAGTCACTCTGTGTATGATTTTTATTTATTTATTTTTAAATGTTTATTTATTTTTGAGAGAGAGAGAACAGGGGTGGAGCAGAGAGAGAGGGAGACAGTATCTGAAGCAGGCTTCAGCCTCCCAGCTGTCAGTGCGGAGCCCGATGTGGGGCTCGAGCCCATGAACTGTGAGATCATGATCTGAGCCAAAGTCGGATGCTTAACCAACTGAGCCACCCAGGTGTCCCCATATATGCTTTTAGAGATGATAACTTAATTGCCTAATTTACATCAAAATCCAACATTATAGTAATATTCATGGTGACTTTAAATACTTAATATTTAAAATAATTTAAAGTGATATAATATATTATGTCATTTTGTAACATAGAGAAAAATGTTGATGCATCTCCCACTCCTATCAAAATTATTATAATTTTGTTACTTCTGTCTCATTCTCATACACTTATTTTATATATGGTTGAAGAAGTTGGAACTTTAAAAAGTGGCCTGAGGAAGCTGTGTTAAATCATGGGGGTAAATACTTCAAATATGGCATATTTTTAAAGATCATCATTGTGTAGAAATAAATCCTACTTGGTGTTCCTGTGGTTATCATTCATGGCCAATCCATCAGCCAACCAAAAACATGGTGCAAAGTGAACTGGGAAACTGACAATGAAAATATTTAAAATATTTTTATCTGAAATAACCAAGGGTTAAGGCAGGCAGAAATAATTCAAGGCTTCCATTATCTAACAATGACTTATTTTCTTTCTCCCATTCAGTTTTGGGATTCCAGCACCACCCCATGAAGTTCTATTCCTCTGCTGTGGCTGGTTTATCTGACACATTCTGTCTGTGTTTGGCTGATGAGTCTCCGTAGTGGCACTTTTCACACTTAGTCATCGAAGCAGTGAAATACACAATATGACTTGCATGTACTTTGTTTAAAATATAAATATTCTGCTCAAACCCAGATGTGCTTTCAGATTTATTTCATTTTCCTCAATGTTCTCTATCTCGTGTGTGTAATCTCTCATATATTTAATGGAGAGTACAAATAGAGGAAAAGGAAAAAAAATTCTATTTTAAAAAAGCTCAGAAATTAGAGTAAATTTTCATTTGAAAATCATTAAAATCGTTGTATCATAATAAATTTCTTTTTTCAGCAAGATATTTGTATGTTTGCCTTGGAAGAATGTAGTTTAACAAATATATCGCACATAGATTATATTTTACTTCTGTGGACTTCTGAGACTGAGTGTGAGCAAGAGAGGGATAGAGAGAGAGGAGACACAGAATCCGAAGCAGGCTCCAGGCTCGGAGCTGTCAGCAGAGAGCCCGACGCAGGGCCCTAACTCACAGCCCATGACCCGAGCTGAAGTCGGACGCTTAACTGACTGAGCCACCCAGGTGCCCCTCTGTGAGCATCTATTTTAAACTTTCTTGAAATGTTTATTTCAATGGTTTTACTCAAAATCATGGTAGACCTCGCTTCTCTCTATTGAGGAGAATCTTATATCATTAGATCTTAAACACAGATTTTATGTAAATTTTACTGAAAAAAAAAACAATGGTATAAATTTATTGCTTCGGTTTTAGTGTAGTTTCTACCAAAGAAATCCATGTTTATATTGAATTAATTTGTACATACCTTTCTTTTTTTTTTTAAAACCTTATTTCTTCATTGGTCCTCAAATTATATTTATTTTTTCAAAGAACATAGTTAGTGAATAGAACATTCATTGCTATGGTGACACCATGGTTTATTTCAATTCTCTTTGGAATGGTCTAGAAAAGTGGGTTTATGGCCTTGTTTTTCTTCCACTATTTAATCCTTATCTTTTTTGATTTCCTAGGAGTGATTCAATCAGGTGAATCAGAAGATCTGAAATCAAGGGAAAGAGGGAATTCTAGGGAAAACATGCCACTGTGATAGTAACTTGATAAAAAAAAGTGAAAAACACTTACTGTAATGTTTTATTTTATTTTACCTTATTTTATTTTACTTTTAAAGTTTATTTATTTTGACAGGGAGAAAGATTGAGAGATAGAGAGAGAGAGAGAGAGAGAGAGACAGAATGAGAGGTGGGGAAGGGCATAGAGGGGGTGGGAGAGAGAATCCCAAGTAGACTCCAGTGCAGAGCCTGATGTGGGGCTCAAACTCACGAACTATGATCATGACCTGAGTCAAAATCAAGAGTTGGACGTTCAACAGACTGAGCCACCCAGGTGCCCCTGCAATATTTTAAGTTTCATGTGCCAGAAACAAGATTGTGTGTGTTTTAAAGATATTTTTTTATTTGCCTAATTTTATTTTTTTCTATTTAATTGTTCTTGATTTTATTCAGAATATCCTATTGAGTCAGAAAGATGAACATAAAATACTGCAATGTGAGCCCCTTTGTAACAAATATAATTAGTCCATTTGGATTAAAGTTTGTTCTAACAAAATCCAAATGCAAATTAGAATATGCTTTTATGAAGTTTAATGATACATGACTTTTGCCTATACCAATAATTTTAGCACACAAGGAGTCATTTTGTTTACTATCATTGCTTTAAACTAAGAATGCTTTCCGTTTCCCAAAAGTTGAGTCAAATGATGAATATATACAATTGTATGATTTATAGTGTTGTATTATGGTACTATCTTATTGTATTATCAAAGTACATGCAAAGTTTTCTTATCCGAAAAATAAGGGGTGCCTGAGTGGCTCAGTTGGTTGAGCATCTGACTTTGGCTCAGGTCATGATCTGGCATTCATGGGTTTGAGCCCTACATAAGGCTCTGTGCTGACAGCTCGGAGCCTGGAGCCTGCTTTGGATTCTGTGTCTCCATCTCTCTGTGCCCCTCCCCTGCCTGTGCTCTGTCTCTCTCTGTTTCTAAATAAAATAAAATAAAATAAAATAAAATAAAATAAAATAAAATAAAATAAAATGGAAGAAAAATGAATAAGAATACAATTGGCAGCTTTTTGAAGCTGTAATTTACAATACATGCACAGGCAATATTATTTTAGAGAAAATAAGGTCAATATGCTCCCACGATTTAGATGGGATTCTACAAAGCATAGCTTGGAATGGAATATTCTCTATAGGAATACATAAAGGCTCCTTTTTATACTTAAGAGTGCTAGCATGAAGATTAGGAACTTTTAGGAACTTCTATATTTTTATTGATTTATTTTTATTTTAGAGAGAGAAGAGTACGCAGGGAGGGGAAAGGGAGAGAGGGAAAGAGAGAATCCCAAGCAGGCTCCACACTTAGCATGTAGCTCAACACAGGGCTTGATCCCACAACTCTGGGAACATGACCTGAGCCAAAATCAAGAGCCTGGTCTTCAACTTGCTGCGCCAGACAGGCACCCCCTATCTTTTTTTTTTTTTTTTTTTTAATCAGTTTTCTACCCAAACTCCTATCAGCTCACCTTTGTTAAATGGAATGTTGTTAGCCTTCCCACTGATCCAACTCCCTGCAGGTAGGTCTTCAGTGTACATTCGATAGTGCCTAAACTGTGTTGCCCTTATAAATTATTTTCTGCTCTAAGACCAATAAGGACGCACTTAATATCTAACAAAACACTTGGAAGCAGTTTTACTACACACCTGAACTCAGTGTGTAGTAAAATCTCTGAGCCTCAAGAAAACGGGCCACGCAGCCATGTTAACGATCATGTTTTAACAATAAACCTGAAGGTCATAAAAACAAAATTTCTCGAGGTATAAGGCAGACAGGGCATGAAATGGTAGAAAGTGCCACACGAGGAGTGAAGTGTGCACACTTTGTGTGTACCTTG
>NC_080785.1:36484522-36489522 GCF_028018385.1 Neofelis nebulosa
TTGGAAATGCTAGTCTTGTCACTAAAAAAAAGATAACTTTCATGGGTTAGTAACTTGGCTGCTTAACTTTGTTTTTATAAGTAGATATTCTCTATGCCTAAACACCAAGTATATTTTGGGAAGGAAAACGTAGGATGTTACCTTCCCTATCGCAACCAAATGGCCAGTTTAAATCTCATACTTCCACGAACATAAAGGAGTGCTGAAGTGTTAAGGAGTTTTCAAAGCAAGAATTATCTAGAAGTCCCTTTGCACTCTTACTGGCAAGTGTACAAATCAAATGCTCCTAAGCATATGAATACTAAACTATTAATTTATTCCATGTTGAAGTTACGCCTCTCTCTGCTCTTACTGTAGACTTTGATGAATTTAAAAAGACCGAGGGATCTAAATTTTTTGATGTAGTTCTGCAGTCACAATGCGGCATGTATGTTCTTGCATGCTGATCAGCCGTCCCTTCAAGCGGAGAGTGACCGGCAAACATGCCCACGGCACTGTCGTCAGAGGCGCACACGTGCGCCATATGCCAGGACACCAAAGCAGGTAACCCACATTACCTGCTGCAGCATGACCGCCTGCTGCTGCTGGAGGAGGGCTTGGAGCTGCTGAGGAGACAAGACTTGCTGCTGAAGAATCTGCTGCATTTGCTGAGGGGTGATCACCTGGGGAGTCATCATGGCCACCGACACAGGCACCTGGGCAGGGACAGAAAGAGAAGGGGTGGTCATAACCAAACGTCTGCTCACTGACTTCACAGCTATAGGTCACCTCTAGTAAATCCCTTAGAAATGATGGCTCACTGTTTTGATATGATATCTGCATATTACTTAACTCTTTGAAAATACTATTAAAGTACCACAGCATGTAGACACTGGCCTCCCAGCGACATCAGATTTCATCAGATGCTATCTTTACATTCCTTACTTACCTCACATGTATTACGCTAAGATGTTGGAGCTTTGACTAGCATCGTGAAAAACAAACAATTAAATGTCAGGGTTCTCAATACTTCCTAATCGATCATCGCACCGATGTCATAGTGTTATCAACGTAAAGCCTTTGGCAATGGTTTCAAGGTAGGATTATGATGAATAATAAAGATTAAACAATTTGAAAAGTATGCATATACATATCTGTTCTCAAAGCTAGTAAAAAGAATGTATGTAGAATGTACTTACGCATAAAACATAATCACCATCTTCAAAATTTTATGGATATATGTATATCAAATATATAAATATTAGAAAAATACGTATAGTAATACGTATTACTTCATGAGTACATGTCTCAACTCATATAGGATGTATATACACATGTGTTTCCACAAAATAGCGACCCAGACAGGTCCTCTCAAAGAAAAAATCATAAGCCAAGTATTCTTCTCTAAACATTTTCTTATTTCAAGCTAGCTAAACTTATACTAGGGGGTCTGGAAGTCACCTTATTCAAAGGTGATTCATTAAAATTAAAAAAAAAGTGTTTTTGCTTAAAATTGTCTTTCTTTTCAAGGTTCTGAGAATTATGGAGTCAAAAGGAAAACCAAATAAGGAGGAAGAGAAAGAAACAGGAGAAAGTGGGGGAGGGGGCAAGGAAGATACAGAGTGAGAAAGAGCTAGGGAGGAAGTTCTAAGGAAAGAGAATGGCAGGAGGGATGAGTGGGACAAAACCTTGTATGAAAGCCTGTGGTAGATGGTCAGCCTGGCCACAGTCATGCTGTTGGGGGGCGTTGCTTGTATTAACCAGCATGGAATCAAACAACTTGTCAACCTGCCCAGTTTGCAACCTTTGAAAAGGCAATCACTTTCTTTCCTAGAAAGAACAATCTACTTTTACTGTAAAAAAAAACCATGTATTTACATAAATACTGCTTTAGAACAAATTCATGGGACAACAACGTGTCTTTGAAAACAGAAAAAGATTAATAGACTATTTTAAACAGTCATTTTAACATAGTTCAAACTTTTCTGGCACTTCATGTTATAAGGAAAGGAGAAATCAATAATGAAAAAAAGTGAGGAGAGAAAAAATAAAAGAAACCTGGGGTGGATAAAGTATCCGCCCCCAAACACAAACACTTCATACTTAATACTAAGAAATAACTTTGTCTTGTCTATCCCGTGCTGATATCTCAAAACATGGATTGATTAGATCTAGTTTTATGACAAAAAAGAAGCACATTATGATGGGAAAAAACTCAGTGATTATCTGAATATTTCTGGATTATTTTAGAACATACTGACATGTTATAGGTTACTACATTTGAATGTATCATAATAAAAGGCATTCTGAAATGTGTGCTATAAAATTAATTGACCCAATGGGTTGCCCAAGTGTTTAGTTTTTAAAACCTGAGTGGCCAGTTTACTTAACTGTTTATTTCTCAATAAACAAATAGAATGGTTAGGTAAGTAGTTTTAAAAAAAAAACCTACCACAAAGATGACTTTTCTTCCACCAATTATTTACCTCCTACTATCTCTAAATAACAAGGAATCAAACCAAAATTAAGTCAGGGTAAGACAGAAATGTTAAGCTTTATAAAAAGGCTGCCAATCCAGATAGACAAAAAGACAGACAGATACTACACATATATAGACAGATACCACATATATGTAGATAGATATTATGTATATGTAGATGGACAAATACATACATATAGATATACATACACATAGATATATACCTTATATAAATTCAATCATGTGATAAAAACTTGCCACACTTCTCTCATCGAAGCCCTGTATCCCTTTTTAGCATATAGAGAGCTTTCACTTAATTATCTCTACATCTGGGGCCCCTGGGTGGCTCAGTCAGTTGAATGACCTACTCTTGATTTCAGCTCAGGTTGTGATCTCACAATTCATGGGAATCAAGCCCTACATCAGTCTCCACACTGACAGCACGGATGCTACTTGGGATTCTCTCTCTCCTCTCTTCCTGTCTCTCTCTCTCTCAAAAAAAAAATAAACTTAAAAATTATCTCTATATCTATAATGAAAAGTACTTCATATGTGACTGATATCAAATGCACTTTTTGGGAAAAGTTTTATGAATGGAGGACTGTCATAATATACTGCAAGTTAGAGTTAGATTTCAGCTTATACAAACTGTAGGACTCTTTAAAACACACACACACACACACACACACACACGCACACACACACGCACACACACACACACACAAACTTTGGAGTACCTGGGTGGTTCAGTTGGTTAAGCATCTGACTCTTATTCTTGGCTCAGGTCATGATCTCACAGTTCGTGGGTTTGAGCCCCCCTCAGGCTCCATGCTGACAGTGCAGAGCCTGCTTGGGATTCTCCCTGCCTCTCTCTCTGCCACTCCCCTGCTCATTCTCTATCTTTCTCTCTTAAAATAAATAAATAAACATTAAAAAAATTAAAGAACACAAACTTTATTAAAAGTAAATAAATGTATTATATAATATGTACAGAAAATTATCCGACTCTATAGCTTGTTGCAACAGTGACTCCTGGTGTACAGGCAAATTTAAGTAAGTATTCTACCTTTGCATTTTATTGTATTTTTATTTATTTAATTTTTTTCTCAATGTTTATTTAATTTTGAGAGACAGAGAGAGACAGAATATGAATGGGGAAGGGGCAGACAGAGAGAGAGCCACAGAATCCAAAGCAGGCTCCAGGCTGTGAGCTGTCAGCACAGAGCCCGATGAGGGGCTCAAACTCACAGACTGAGATCATGACCTGAGCTGAAGTCAGAGGCTTAACCGACTGAGCCACCCAGGTGTCACACAGACTGTATATATATGACAATATACAGGCATAAAGATAGGTAGAAAGACAAGCCAACTAACACATCATGAATTGAACACTCTATTTCCATAAATATGAACTTAAAACAGTTTTTCCTGTAACAAATGTTAAGTTAAATATTATATGTATTATATGTTACATGTAGACAACTCCACTTGCTTCTTCAGAAATTAGTAATTTTCAAAATGCAAAACTTCTCCACTTCAAGCAACTCATTTTAAGTAACACATTTCCTTTGCCCCTCCTATATCACTTTTGTTACAACCTCTGTGCAATTCTTTGCTATTCCAAACTACTGGAAGAATTCACTGACAAAGATGGATAGAGATTAACTGAGTACATGAAAAATTTGTTTGGAGATTATGCTACTTGATCTGGTAAAACAGGTAAAAAACCAGCATCATGTTTGAAAATACATGGATACCTTTCTGAATCATACATATCTTTGTAAGTCCAGTGTTAGGCTTAAGAAAATATTCTCCTCTGGATATATAATTTTGTTCATGCAAATATTCTAATAAGGGACAAAAATTTAGATGCATCACGAAGGAGGGGAGGGAGAGGTTACCTCAGGTATTATCTGGTGAGAAGGCAAATAAAAGTCTGGTAGGGTCTAAGAAAACACGAAACATTATACAGCCACCAAACGGGAGAAACAGCTGGTTCTGAATGGCTGTCCTAGGAAAACTGTAGTCTGTCAGTTAAAATGTTCAAAAGTAAAGGAAGGGAATGGAGTCAACTTTGGTTAGGAGATTTGTCTTTCTCTCTTGGCATTTACTGTACTGACAGAACTAAAATTCCCCACAAGGATGGACCAAATAAGGGTTTCCTTTGCCCTTTTTTTATTTTCTTATAGGTGAATTAAGCACACATCTGATGTGTTGTTCTGTGTGCCAAGAAGTACTGGGTAAATGGACATAATGTTGTATTTTCTGAAAAGAGAGAGGAACAATTCTGAAGTGGTCCTGAAATAAGTCCAAATGGTAAAAAGTCAAAAGTATTTAGGTATTATCCTAGAACAGATGATGACTTTAGTTTAAAAAATTATAAATGTGTTCATATTAAACTTCTGAATGTACCTTACTGAAGGAGTCAAAAGTTATCGAGACAAATGCAAAGATCACGTCTCACTTCAAATGAAATCTAAAGAATTATTGTAAGAGTTATGAAAATGGTCCCGAAGTTTTATTTGCTATAATAAGCCCACCA
>NC_080785.1:36494522-36674522 GCF_028018385.1 Neofelis nebulosa
ATCACTTGTACTGTAGATATTACAGCTTGAGAAATGGTTTGTTTCTGGTAGTTTTGTTTTGTGCTCTTACCATGTCATTATATGTCTAGATAAAAATTGCTAGCAATTTTTACTAAGCACGTTTTATTTAGTGTATCAGAGACCGTTTTCTCCAACATGATCACTGTGAATCTTGCATAACAACCCTATACACCATAAATGACATATGCAATGACATTTACATGTGTACTGTCATGCAAAACTATTTCCTGCTACACTGAATATAATACTATGACTGAATGAAAAACATTCTGATTTGGTGATATCATTTTTCTAGCCATGGTCAGTTATTTAGAAGAGGTCCTTTAGGGAAAGACTAATAAGGAGAGAATATTATTCTCATATTTGGTACTTTTGGCGAGTACTTTGATAGCTAGTTTAGTCACACTTTCAAACATTATAGCTAAGTGGATAGAAATCTGGAAAGAATAATTTCACCCAGAGGATGATACAATTTCTTAAAAAAAAATTGGATATACAAATTCTACTACTGCAATTTTTAAACCACAATGGCTTAATAAATTTTCATAAATAAAAAAAGCCTAATAACATTTCTTGAAATAGCACCATATTCAATTCTCAGTGAAGCTTATTTGTTATAAATTACTGTTTCCTTATTCTCTTTTATATTATACCTAATGCAGATTTAAGTTCCTAGATTCAGAACACACGTTTCAAATCCAATATAAACTGTTGCAGTGCCATGAAAACACAGTTAAAGACACTGTACTTTTAGAAGATGTATTTAAAATCATTACTCTTTATCGATGAGATCTAAGTGATAATACTGGACCTACTGATTGAAGATATGCCCCTCGTTTGGTTTTTCACAGATAGCTCTTTAACGATTAGTGAACATAATACAAGCAGTCTTTGCAGTTTCTTTTGACAGGTGGCCCTTTCTTTTTTCATACCATTATACCACACCAGAGGGCAATCAGATCATGAAAATACAAATATGTCTTCTCATGAATGACGATGAAAACAATACTAATGAAGATGGAAATAACAACAAAAAGCCTGGTTGCAGTGTCAGACTTTGAACCCAGAAAAATTCAAGTTGAATAGTGGGCCTCTCATGTATTTGCTTTGTCCTTTTGGTCAAGCTATCTAATGTCTCTGAGACACTATCCTCTGTCAGTAAAGTATAGGTAAGAACATCCATTTCACTGGGTTATTCTGAGGATTCATTGCGATAATACATGTACATATATAACACACAGTAACCACTCAAATGGCCTTCTTTCCCTTCTTCCCTCTTTACCCAGATCAACTCTTTCTGAGACTTAATAATACATAATAGTTTGCCTCAGTTTATTACAAGTGGAATGCTAAGAGAGGCTGTCTCACCTGTATTCTCTACTCAGACTTAATATCTAAAACCATTAAAAAGTTGGGATCTCACAATCTACACTGAATTCTGAAAGGTTTACATTAGAAAGGAAAAAGAAAAAAAAAAGTGGTACACAGAATCTGTTAACGGTGTTCCATGCATACATTTATGCATTTTACTATTTATTTAAAAACATTATTCCGATACAAAGTATATGCCAAATAAAAGGTTTTGGTTTTGTTTCTTGTGCAGTAGGAAAGCTTCCTCTGAGCAAGCATGTCTCTAACCCCAACCGGGCCTCACAGTCCCCTAGGCCCAATAGGGCTACGATGCAACGGGTTTTACTGGTACCCATTGTTTGGTTTCTACATGTTTCAGTTTTAACTCCAGTTCACAAGATTTTTTGTGTCTTAGTTTCCATTCTTTGTTTCTTGCTTTGTCTGTACTAGTAATCCAGGCTTTGTTTTGTTTTATTTTGGTATCTAAGCTTTATCTTTGTCCAACTCTGGCTCTAGGTTCTTAGCAGTTTCAACTTGCTAGGTAACTTCTTGAAGAACAAACCCTCCCATAGTCATTTATTCCAACCAAAGTTTGCTAACTTCTGGTGGTGGAGGGGAAGATAAATAACTGCATAATTAGAGTTCAGTCCTGCAAGGGTTATGCCAGATGGATGCAAGGGAGAAACAGGATGGATATTAGCATGGCATAATGAGAAAGGGCTTTCAAAGAGGAGGCAATGCTTAAATTGAGTTGTAATGAATGAACAGGAATTAAGAATGTGAAAGGCTTCTCCAGGCAGAAGTGAAGCATTAGTAAAAGCAAGATTTTTGGGGGCAATGTCAACTCGTTCCTTGTGACTGGGGTCTGAGTATGGGGTACATATAGCACAGGGGGGTAAGAGCCAGGCTGTGAGAGGTCCATGGCTACTAGATTCAGAAGTTAAACATTTCTTCTCTAACAACTGCCTGAGGAGAGGGTAAAGAAACGTGGCCTTCCTGCAGGATTGAAGAAAAATGATATGAACAGATTTAAATTTTAGCAATATCCATGGCAACAACGTTAGTTAGGAGGTTGTTACAGACAGTTTAGACTACTTGAGTAGAATGGAGAGGAAGAGAAGTTGTGAGGTGTTAAGGAATTTGAACATACAGGATTTTTTTAAAGTTTTTAATTCCAGTTAGTTAACATACAGTGTAATATTACATTCTGGTTTATAAGTGATCCCATACTTCCAAACAACACCCGGTGCTCATCAAAAGTGCACTCCTCAGTCCCCATCACCGATTTCATTTATACCCGCACCCACCTTCCTAGCCCTAAAGTTATGCCTCTGGCGAGGTCTCTGAACTGCATGATCACAGGCATACACCCTCATACTGTCCCTAACTCTAACCTTTATTCTGGCCCTAAACCGAACCCTAATCCTACATGTGGTATTATATATATATATATATATATTACATGTATTATATATATATAATACATATGTGGTGTGTGTGTGTATGTGTGTGTGTGTGTATATATAATATAATATGGTTGATAATATTATATAATAACAATATTATATATAATATATGTATGTGTGTATATAATGTTATAATTATTATTAATTATATTATTGACATTAATTATTAATAATTATTAACAATTATAATATATATAATATATAATATATATTATATATGTCATATATATATTATGGAATATTACTGAGCCATAAAGAAGAATGAAATCTTGCCATTTGCAACAACATGGGTGAAGCTACAGAATATTATGCTCAGAGAAATAAGTCAGAGAAAGACAAATATCATATGAACATACAGGATTTGATTGATTATATGTAGAAACTGTGAAAGAAGAGAAGTCATTTAGATGACTCAAGGGAATCTGAGCAGAGGATGGCCTTATTTATTAAGGTAAAGAACACAGGAAGATTAGTTTTGAGTGGAAAAGTGATGAATTAAATGTTGAGCATGGTGAATTTAAGGAACCTGTGATATCTCTTGGTAGAAATTTCCACTAGGATGCTCTTTATGTGGTTTTTGAACCAGACAGTAATGGTCTCAGGTTTAGATTTGGGAGCCATGAGCAGGTCAATGGTAGTTGAAGTAATAGTGTAGGTGAAGTTACCCATAAACCTGGTGAGGTTTGTAGAATGAGAAGAACAGTGGGCTGAGGACAGAATTCTGAGAGTTGATTTCCTAAGCAAATATTTATTGAATACACATAAATGTTAAAGTCACTGTGCTAGATGTTGAGGACATAATGATGAACCAGTGAAATTGATATCCTCTTTACTTCCTCCCTTTCTCTTTCCTTTCTTCTTTCTTCTCTCCTTTTCTTCCTCTTGTCCTTCCATCAATAAATGTTTATTAGTCACCTACATAATGCCAGATACATATACTAAGTTCTAGTGGTACTACAGAAACAAGACATAAAAGGTCTTCATTCTTACAAAGTTTATATTCTAATGGAGAAGGCATAAATTAGATCATTAAACTGGTGAAATAAAATAATTATAAACTTTGATATATTCTAGTAGGAAATAAATAAGGTGTCAGACACAGAATATTAAGGAAGTTTATCTTAGATAGTATGGTTAAGGAAGGTCTTTCTGAGAGGTAGCATCTAAGCTAAGACCTGAAGAATGAAAAGGGGCCATGTATTGATAGGATCAAAGAGGGCTCATACTAAAGTAGAAAAAGCTCATACAAACTTGACCTTGACTTGATCTTGACCTGGAACAAGGGAATGAGGTGGAGATGAGGTAAAAGAACTTAGCAGGGGCCCAATAGAGCCCTTGTTTACATCCTAATAGAGGAAATAGGCAGAAAATCATTAATTATGCAACTAAATGGTAATGATAGAAAGTGATCTAAAAGGGAACAAACATCAGAGGAACACTGCCATTTGAAGGCAAAGAGAAATCAGTGCCTGGGAAGGATACTGAAAAGGACCAGCTTGAGAAGTCTGGTTGGAAACCAGGAGAATGGTACCATAAAATCTGAGAAAAGAGTGTCTGAAGAAAGTGATCATGATAAATAAAATCAGATGAAGCAAAAAGATTAACATAATGATAAGATAATGCTCTGTGTCTTGGTCAATTTGGACCAAGACTAAATGGGCTAAAATAACCTCACGGTGGTGGTGGGTGGGTGGGAGGTTGGTCAGAAGTCAGACTGTGGAAACAAGAAGGATAAATAGGTAGCAATAGATTTGAGATAGACCATTCTTTTAATTACATAGGTTATGATGAGACTGAGTGCTAGAATTGTCAAACTAAAAGAGTAAGTGGATTGTATGGAGGCTTACTTGTTTAAGAGAGATGATCTGGGGCGTGTTTATGTACTGAGTAAATAAATCAGTTGTAAGAGAAGTGTTTTGGGAAAGTGAGTAAAAGGCAGAGCAAAGCCCTTTGGCAGATAAGAAGGAGATGATGCCCGAAGCAACAAGTGGTCCATCAACAAAATGAAAAGCCAACCTATGGAATAGGAGAAAATATTTGCGAACAACGTATCCGGTAAGGGGTTAACATCTTAAATATACAAGGAACTCATACGATACAATAGCAAAAAAAAAAAAAAAAAAAAAAAAAAAATCAATTAAAAACTGGGCTAAAGGTCAGAACAGATACTTTTCCAAAGTAGATATATAAGTGTATTAATGGCCAACAAGTGCATGAAAAGATGTTCAACATCACTAATCATCAGGGAAATGCAAATCCAAACCACAGTAAGAGATCACCTCACACCTGTTAGGATGTTATAATAAAAAAGATAAGAGATAACAAATGCTGGTGAGGATGTGGAGATAAGGGAACCCTCATACACTGTTGGCGGGAATGTAAACTGGTACAGCCAGTAAGGAAAAGAGCATGGAGGTACTTCAAGAAATTAAAAATAGGATACCATTTGATCCAGAAATTCCATTTCCAGGTTTGGATCTGAAGGAAATGTAATCAGTATTTCAAAGACATATTTGCACCCCCACATTCACTGCAGCATTACTCACAATAGCCAAGATATGGAAGCCACCTAAGTGTCTTGTCTAAAGACAAATGGATAAAGAAAATGTAGTATATGCATACAATGGTACATTATTTAGCCATAAAAAAGAAGAAATCCTATCATCTGGGCCACCATGGATAAAACTAGAGGCATTATGCTAAATGAAATAAGCCAGAGAGAGAAAGACAAATACTATATGTTATCATGTATGTGTGGAAAAAAAAAAAAAAAAGAAACGTCAAATTCATAGAAACAGAGAAGAGAAAAGTAGTTGTCAGGGGCTGGTTGGTAAAACGGTGCAAACTTTCAGTTTTATGATGAATAAGGTCTGAGGATCTAATATACAACATGTTGATAACATTGTGTTGTGTATAATCAAAATTTGTTAAGAGAATAGAATGGAAGTGTCTTCACACACACAAAAAGGCAACTATGTGAAGTAATGGGTGTGTTAATTAATTTGACAGGAGTCATCTTCTCACAATGTGTATGTATATCAAATATCAAATCATCATTTTGTACACTTTAAATATCTTACAATTTCATTTGTCAATTTTACTTTAAAGCTGGGGAAGAAAAGCAGCAGGATGATAAACTATTCCTCCACATTATTACTTTAGTTTATTATTGATGATGATGATCATGTCTTCTGAGGCAATGCTTTGTGTCTATATAAAAATGTTTGCTACCTCACAGCTTACATTAGGATAAATTCCAGTAGATGAAAGATTTAAATGTAAACAATAAAAACATAAAAATTCTAGGTAAAATACATACAATAACTGTTTTATAATGTTGGAGGAGGAAAGGTCTATGAACAATGGCATAAAGCTCAGAACCCAGAAAAGAAAATATCAATAGATCAACTGCATCAAAAAAAAAAAAAAATCTGCCCAGTAAAAACCAAAGTTAAAAGTAAATGATAAATGGGATACTAATTCCACTCAGAATTTTCCTAATATATGAAAAGCTCCTATAGATCAACAAAAAACAGACTAACAATCCAACAGAAAACATGGGCAGAATAGTTTGCAGAAAATGCCTCTTTTGCATGTGAAAATATATTCAACCTAGTTCATAATAAAAGAAAGCAAATTAAAGATATTCTGTGAAGCCTAACGGGTTGGGAAAGTTCTTATTGTTAAATATAATATTGTGTTGGTCAAGTTGTAGAAAACATACAGTCAGTTATGGAAATACAAAATGGCAACAGATCCATAAGTAGCGTTTAGGTAATATCTATCAAAATTACAAATAAACATATTCTTTAACCCAGAAGTTCAGTTCTGAATACTTATCCTCAATTATAGTCATGCATATGTCAAATGACACATGCTCAGAGCTATTCATTGATGCATTTTTGTCAGCAATAACAAATCAGAAACATCCCAGGTGGTAATCAATAGGAAACTGGTTAACTGACATCATCCTTCAATGGAATACTTTCTAGTCATAGAAATGAATGAGGAAGCTCTTTGTGGGTTGCTAAAGCAATGACTTCCAAAATATATTTCTCAGTGCAAAAAGCAAGATGCAAAATTGTGCACAGAATGCTGCCATTTGTGTAAAATAACCACAGTGCTCGAATATGCACAAAGTATTTCTAGAAGGTATCCAAAAAACTGATGATATTGGTAATCTCTGGGGAAGGGAACTGTCTATGGGACAGGGGTATAAGAAATACTTTTTGCTTCTTATGCCTTTTGAATTTTAAAATATGTAAATATATTAATTCAAACACCAAATAACAATTTTTTAAAACGCAGTCATAGAACACATTAGGATTATAAATAATTCACAGCTTTTTAAAAGAAATATTTTCCAAGAATAGTGCTTGTAAGAGTCAATCAAGTGCAAAATGCATGATAGTAAATACTTCCCACTACTTTTAAATTATTATAAAAAAAATCCTCTGAGCAAAACCACTGACATAATAAAGTAACTTAGCGGTGACCCTAGTACCACGGTAATGTCTAAAATATTTTGTCAGGCTAGTGAGGGTTTCCAGCAGAATATATAGAAAAATGTTGCAGAACAGTTTTAATAAGCAAGAATTCTGATTTAAAATAAACATGTGAGAGGAAAATTAGATAAAATGTATCAGATCTCTCCAGGAACACCATGGGAATATAATTTACATCAGCAAGGTACTTTTCATCTATGGATATCAAAGGCATCATAAATGCTATTATTTTATACAATTGACAAAACCTGAAAGTGGTAGACAATTACTAATCCTTTGGTTATAGGAATATCAAAAATGCCAAAGTGTGTATCAAGCCCTGTATTCTGTCACTTAACAGTAACACTATTTCAGAGTCAGGCTTCCTAACGTTCCATCACATTTCTCTCAAAAGACTAGGACAGCACCTTCAACACTCTTAACCTTCTCTTGAACACTGTTTCTGAGTTTACTAATCAGGGATTAATCCAAACCCTCCTGCAACTCATTAATTCACTCATTCACTCCCTGAGAAAAGGCAATAGTTGTTGCCAGCATGTGCTTCCTGAAGCCTCTGAGGCTACGACTGTCTGACCATAACTTCCTGATCCTAGACATGCCTCTACAGCAGATGATGTGAAAGAATAAGTCCTGTGTTAGAAACATCAGGAGAAATGAAGGGTAAGAGAATACTAGCTATTCTTCTCACTAGGGAAGCGAGTTTCCAGATCCTTCTCTTGTCTCTGGAAGCTGTGAATGAAATCTAGGATATGAGACCCTCAGTTCCTAAGACAGGCTCTTTTCACTTTTGCCATGTGGCACTAAGAGGAAAGAAACATGCTGGTTATCTGCCCCGTCTCCAGGAATTTTTTAAGCTCTGCTATAGTGTTTTTTTCATATGATTAATTTTATAGAGTCCCTAAAAAGTAGCTTTGAACTTTTTCATAATGAATCTAAAATTGCTCTTTCACTCTCTTTCTATTCTCAACCCCCTTCTCCTTTTCACTCCTCACCCCCTCACCTACCTCAAGGTCTCACTTCCTCCCTCTCCCACTTTCTTAACTATTGTTTATCTGTATTCTTCTACCCATGAAGACTGTGATGTGTTTACACTGAGACCATCTGGTACACATCCTTATCACGATGTTAGACCAAAAATCTCTAAGGGTGTAATTGTCACAGTTTGGTTACTGCCGAGGCGCCCCCGGTAAAGATGTTTTCCTTCGGAAAGAACAGAAAAGAAATTGCAATTGTGACTAAATACCAGGTTTAGGTTGGGTGGGGTGGATGCCCAGAAAAACTGCCTGCAGACCTTTTAAGAAGTGAAAAAGTATTCAACATGGATCTAGGTCCTGTGAATTTAGCTATAAATGCATTCTGCTTCAGGTTATTTCTTCCTAAGCTTTCCAAGGAAGCTACACCATCGTGTTAAATGTTGTGTACTCAGGGTTTAATGTGGTATTTGGCACAAAATAGATGCAATCAAAAAATATTTTGAGGGGCGCCTGGGTGGCGCAGTCGGTTAAGCGTCCGACTTCAGCCAGGTCACGATCTCGCGGTCCGTGAGTTCGAGCCCCGCGTCAGGCTCTGGGCTGATGGCTCAGAGCCTGGAGCCTGTTTCCGATTCTGTGTCTCCCTCTCTCTCTGCCCCTCCCCCGTTCATGCTACGTCTCTCTCTGTCCCAAAAATAAATTAAAAAAAAAAATATTTTGAAGAACAACTTAATGGGGAATGCTTCTCCACACATCAGCTATATGTTTCCTCTGAGTGGTGGTGTAGGATGTGGTGTTTAGGAAATAGGAAAATCCTTTTAGACATGTCTCTGAGGGCATCAAAAGTACAACATAATACTTTCCTTATGTTTTTTTTCAATACAATAGCCCTTAAATACTAAAGAGAAAATGAACAGAGTTGAGATTTTATTAAAAGTTTTGAAATTGTTCAAAAATTGGGTGCCTCAGTAAAAATTCCTGTTTCCAAATAGGAAAGAAAAAAGAATCAGAAAAAAACGTATTTCATATGTTTTCAATAATGCAAATAGGGTTTACATACATGTTTCTTTTGGCATACCCACAAAGAATCACAGAACAAGATAACTCCACTGGCTTTTTGATTACTCTTGACTAACTCACTATCGATGTCCAAAGATACCAAGTGACATATTTCTCATGCTTTAACCACAGACTATTACACAGTTTATTTCAAATTCTTTCTCTTCACAGAAACCTCAGCATTGAAATAATAATAGTATGAGAAGAAACAAAAAAGCTAAGTGTTATTAGACATCTTTCATTTTCAATGAATCGGTTCACACTGGGAAACCTCTGATTTCTATAATTATTGCTCTGTCCTCTGTGCTGTAACATATAAAAATACTTACTATGCCACTTTTAAATTCATCTGTTTAAATATGTCTCTCCTTACACAGTAATGTTCCTTAGGACATAAAATATGCCTTATTCACTTAGGTATACATGACCTCTACCATGATTCTGGTATATATAATAAGTCTCAATAAATGTTTATTGACTAAATTATACCATAGATAAATGTAGGAAAAAATTACAAAATTCATCTATCTTTAGAAGTGTTTCTTTTACGATCATATATGTAATGTATCCTCAAAGTCAAAATTTAAATACTAAAATATGGGGGCACCTCGCTGGTTCAGTTGGTGAAGGATGTGACTCTTGATCTCAGGGCTGTGAGTTTGAGCTCCACGTTGGGTGTAGAGACTACTTACAAATACATTTTTTTTAAATTAAAAAAAGGAAAATTTGAAACATGAAAAAAAATCACCTATAATTTCATTATCTTAGGTATATTATTATCTTCATTACCATCAAGAGTTGGTATATTTTTGATATTTATAATACCCATTTTTAACATGAAGTTTATTTTCTTTTGTTTAAAAAGTAATACGCGCTCATTAGCATTCATTTAAAAAAGATAAAACATAGAAAAACTTCTTTTGTAGATATAGGTAGTCTTTGCTTATTATGCAAACAATTTAGTTGCAATGGTGTAGTTAAATAACCATGTCCCCCAGCAGCATGGTGCAGATTTAGTTACCACAGCATATTAACTACGAATAACTACATAAAGTATATACTTCACTGCTAGATGTTCCATCTGTAAGTTACTATATAAGTAGTGCATATGTACATCATGATCCACAGCAGAAGTTGATTCATACTCAGCCCTCCTGGCCCACAGAAACAGTGACATGAAAAATATATGTTGTTATAACTTGCTAAGTTTTGGAAACTTGTTAGACAATGCTATAAAAGTAACACACGATGCATAAAATTTTTGATTCACAGACTTTTTTTGTTCTTCAATATTCTGTGGATATGGTTCCAGTGTATTCATTCAGGCATTTGTATTAAAGGGGAAAAAAAAAAACAAAACCCTGAAGTCGGTTCATTTTACCCACTGATTTGTAGGGAACCTTTTTCCCTCTCACTGAATAATTATAAAATTACTTCCTTTGTGCTTATTTTACAAGAATTTTGCCAATATCAAGGTATAAATTTCTCTCCCTCTTTCCCTCTCTCCATGTCTCATTTGTTCTGAAGTATAATTTCTTGGGTTTTATGTTATATTCTTGTTTCTATTTCAAATATTCTGATCTCCTCCCATTCAAGAAATGTTTATATTCAGAAACTCCCATTATTTTTATGTTCAAACACCATTCTCTGCCCTATTACTGCCTCACATTTTAGCACTGCCTCTGTACCTTTTTTATATTGTGGAGAATAAAATTTTCTCCCCCGTATTAGGTATTTCAGAGTGTTGGCACTATTTTAGCTACTATATCTCTAACGCAAAATTTAATTCTGATACTGCATTTTAATTTCTCTGAAATATTTATTCCATCATATTCCTTTTTGAAAAAATTTTTAGGGGCGCCTGGGTGGCTAAGTCGGTTGAGCGTCCGACTTCGGCTCAGGTCACGATCTCGCAGATTCTGAGTTCAAGCCCCACGTCGGGCTCTGTGCTGATGAGCCTGGAGCCTGCTTTGGATTCTGTGTCTCCCTCTCTCTGTCCTCCCACCCATGCTCCCTCTCTCAAAAATAAATAAACATTAAAAAAAAACTTAAAAAAATTTTTTAAATGTTTTTAGTTTTGAGAGAGAGAGAGAGAGAGCAGGGGAGGAGCAGAGAGGGAGACACAGAATCTGAAGCAGGCTCGAGGCTCTGAGCTGAGCTTTCAGCACAGAGCCCAATGCGGGGCTTGAACCCACGGACTGCAAGATCATGACGTGAGGTGAAGTTGGATGCTTAACTGACTAAGCCACCCAGGCACCTCTTTTCGATCATATTCTTATCTCACTGTCTCCAAACTTATACCATTGTCTTTGACCTCAACCTGTTCTGAACTTAGAGCTTTCTCTTTCATAAAACCCAAGTTTTTCTGAATTCCACTGAAGATGCCAAACATTTTTACATTTTTTTATTTCAGATGATGTAGTAAAGTGTTCTGTGATGCATTCTTCTCCTCAGTTAGTAGAAAAGATTTCTTTTCTTCTCTATTTTTCCTCCTTCTCCTTCTTAAGTAGTGATCTATCTAGCCTTGCACCTGTCAACAGATCAGTTTGGTAGATTACAGTTTATTTACCAGAGTCTCTATCCACACCCATAAGGTTGAACCTTCCCTGTTTTGCATCCACGGCTTTATTAAAATAAACAGAAACTAGCCCAGTCATCAGCAGGGTTTCATCTAGTGTAGCTCTAACGGATCCAGGTAGAATCCTTGCTCTTCTGACGTGTTCACGCAATAACAGAGTAGTGTTGGAGGGGTAGGCTCTAGAGTCAGCTGGGTTGGATGAATGACCTGAGTCAAGTCTCACTAGCAATGCTAATGTGGCCAAGTCATTTAAACTCCCTCTGCTTCAAGTCCTTAGAATTAAAAATGGAAATAATAATACAGAAATCCCATTAATTGTCAGCTTTAAATGAGACAATGCATATAAAGGGCTTAACACGGTATTTGGCACTTTGTAAGCACTCAGTGTGAGCCTTCCTCTAATTTGATCATTATCATACAGAAAACCCAATCCCTGTAAATATACTGTTACCAATGTTCTTTTGTTCACTCCAACCTCCATGTCTTTATTTGGAAGGATGGCCCTTCCTGAATACAATGCATTATGCTACCACAGGCTCCCTCTCTACAGCACCCTGCTCATTTTCCTAATCGGGCTGCTGTTTCTGACTGCATGTACAGGGCGGGAACAAGGAGAAGGCAAAGGGAATAGCACTCAGGTTGCTTCAAAAATTAGCCACATGCAGTTAATGAGATGAGTCAGTTTTCTGATTGCTGCAGACCCCATGGTTCAGGATAGACAGTGGCAGAAGGGTAGCTCAGGTAGGCCTCCAACTTCACAAAATGTTTGAAGTTTTCACAGGTCTTCAAAACAGTGGAAATTTCTTGAAAAATTCTAGGCATAGCTTGACAGCTAATTGGCTTTGGCAAAATTATCTTTTGGCCTAAAAGGCACACACACCTATTTTCTCTGAGTTTAAGATCTGAAAATAAAACCATCAGTTGTACAGATAACCAGATACGGCCCAAACCCCAAGTTCAATCCTGAAGCTGCAAAGCTGCTTCTCCTACTGTGGATCTTGTCTCAATGAATAACAGTATTCCTTTCTCAGTCAGCCAAACTCACTACTCCAAGGTAATTTCTATTCCTCCCTCCACCTCCATTCAGTTTCAATCAGTCAGTAACAACTGCCCAAGCATTTCTACAATGCCTCTCTGGTCAGCTTCTTTCTTTTCCATCCACACTTCCTCAAGACTTCATTCCATCCTTCACTGTTTTCATGTGGACTCTTGTTCCCATCTTTGCAGTGGCCTCCAGGCCTTTAAGGCCCTCCGTCTATAATCAGTACTATTTATTGTTGCCAAACTTACCTTCCCCAAATACAAATCTCATCATGTCGAACGTGAACAAGGCTTCCCAAAATTATAGGAAAGAGTTTATTTCCTTACTTGCAATCCAAGGCCTATCACCACCTAAATCCCACTTCCTTTCCAGGTTTATCTCTTCAGAGACCTCTGCAGGGCAAACCTTAGAACCAGTCGACCACCTAACCATGCTCTGAGCACATGGGGCAATTTTGCTTTCTGAGAGTTTAGATTCTCATCTCTGTCAGCCTGGAATGCACTGTGTTGGCAAACACCTCAATCTACTGACGGCTTCGTCATGTTCAAGGCCACCTCTACGAAATGATACCCAGGATGTTCGGATTAGCAATAAATCATTTCTTTTCTAGGTATTCACTTTAATTTGCTTATTCTATTCTATTTATTTCATTGTACTTAGACTAGGGAAATGATTTGCTTCATTTACTCTGATCTATAATCTAGCAAAATGTTTTAATACATGATAGTGGTTCAAAAAAATTTCCCTGAAGTTATTAGGGTTAAAACTGAGACAAGGAAACTGAAAAAAAAAAAAAAAAAAAAAAAAAAACCATGAAAGAGAAAGCTATGTTTTTTTGTTTTTTGTTTTCCTTTGCTTCTTTTCCTGCTTCTGTTCTTGCCGGGACCTGTACCCCCACCCTATACATGCCTTACTGCACATAAGGGAGGAGTTAATGGTTTCTTTTCAGTTATCTAGCACAATAGATAATATCTAAGGAATAACCAGGGGAAGCTATCATGGGCATATTCCAGACCACTGGCACTAGAAATCTCGATGCCAAGACCCCGTAACTCCAGGGAAAAAGTGACTAATGATGGATACCTGGACCCTGTTCTTGTTCTAACCAGTTCCTGGATGCCTGAGAGGGCACATGCACCAGACCACAATCCTCAACAAAAACCCCAGCCCCCAAGAAAAAACGAGACTTTTGCTCTTTTCCTTTCTGAGTCACCCAGATACTGTGTATCTGCTCTCTCTACATCTTCAATAAACTCTGCTTTCACCTTCTCCCAGCTCATCTTTTCTTTTCACCCTGTGTGAAGTCAAGGACCCTCTTGGCTGATCCTGTAGGACCCCCTCGGGGGGGAGGGGGTTTATTTTCCTTACTTGCAATCCAAGGCTTATCACCACCTAAGTCCCACTTCCTTTCCAGGTTTATCTCTTCAGAATAAACCCTCTAGGTCCTCGAACCTGGCCTACCTGCATCAAAACCTCTAATATGTGAATACTGCTTTATTATAATTATATTATAATAAGCATTAAAATGCTCACATTTCATACAGAAATGACAATGAATAAGCCTATAACCTCTACTTTTGGCATCCTCCAGTATTTTAGGGTCAGTGAATCTGCTATGAAGATATAATAGCAAGATAAAATACGTAAATATAAGTTTCCAGGGCATAGATTGCCCTCCTGCATAGTAATTGTACTTAATTTAACCCTGTATTCTTGAAAAGTACAACTCTGAGTTGAACCATATTGTGGGTTTGTAAAGACTATCTGTATAGCATTTTAAAATTTACAAAGTATTTTCACATTTCTTACATAGTTAGGTCATTTGTTAGATAACATACTTCTTATTATCCATTTTTATAGGCTCGGACAAACTAAGAAGTAAGAGAATAAATAAGAGAAATAATAGGACACCTGAACTATTTGTTTCCCCCCAAATCCAACGTGGTGTTCACCACCTTAGCTATGGTTGAATTTTGATGAATCTTCAGTGTTCCTAAGAGCCTCATTCTCTGAGTATCAGGATTTATGGGAGTCTTTATTAAAGACCTAAGCAGGCCTGGCTACCCATTGGGGTAACCAGAGAATTTACTGGGATATGTGCAAGAGTAAAAAGAAGCAATATTAATAATTACCAGAAGAGGCCAATGTAAACCAGGATTGTCTTGGGCAAACCGAGAAGTGCGATCTATGTACTGACCTTAAAAACTGAGAGAACCATATTTTCTCTCCTGTAAAACCAAAGCATAGAAAGTTATCCATGAATTTTCTATCCTGAAATATTTATTAGTCTCTGTTAGAAAACTGCATTTTATAGCAATGCATTTTAAAAATCAAATTTACTTAAGAGACCTTAAGACACATTCAGTTTGAAATAAACTGTAAAAATGTTTATTTGCTAGTTTTGGCTGGAAAACTTGCTCCTCCTCCTAAAACAAACATAAATAAACAAACAAACGCATCAGAAACCATTCTGAGAAGAAAACTCTTAGGCATACTTTATTCTGTACTTAATGTTGCAAATGGTCATATAGTTGATGCCAGACAGTCTGTTGAAAGCATCCTTGAATCTCTGGCATTACCTAAGTTTCCCTTTCTCTCTCTGTTTTGCAGATGCATTTTTCTTTTTTTTGTTTGATTTCTTTTTTGGTTGATGCATGTTCCTTTTGACAAATAAAAACTGTATATATTTAAAGTGCACAACAAGATGTTGATATATGCATGCACTGCTAAATGATGACCATAATCTAACTAATTAAAATACCCATCACTTCACATTGTGTACGTGAGTATGCCGAGAACACTTGAACTACACTCTCCTAACAGATTTCAAGTACATAACACGTTATTAACTATGGTCACTATGCTGTATGTTAGGTCTCCAGGGTTTATTCGTCTTATAACTGAAAGTTTTGTTCATTGATCAATATTATTTTTTCCTAACTAAGAACTTTTAAATACCATACAGGGGAGCCACAGACTACAGATCAATTTTTAACAAATACCAATATATAACTTGGGTTTTTATAGTTTGACTATTTAAAGGGATTTTGCTTTTTAAGGTTTTAAGTTCAGCCTTACTTTTCTTTGGTAAAACTTAAGTCACTTATAATAATCTAAATTTCTGTAATCAAAATCAATCATCCATTATAGAATATATCAGCTGTAGGCTAATCATTCATACTGAAAAGTTACTTAAAATTTTAATTCTTTAATTTTATAAAAATTCCAACTTGCTAGGGGTGCCTGGGTTGCTCAGTCAGTTGAGCTCCAACACTTGATTTCAGCTCAGGTCATGATCCCAGGGTCATGGAATCAACTCTGCATTGGGCTCTGTGCTGAGCATGGAGCCTGCTTGGGATTCTCCCTCTCTCCCCCTCTGTCCCTCTACCCCTGTTCTCATGTACTGTCTCACTAAAATAAAAAATAAAAAGTAAAAGTAAAAATAATTACAACTTGCTAGTTTCTGTGGCACCCTGAAACTTACCTGTTAACCCAAAATGATAAAAAAATATTTAAAGAACAATGTTTTACTCCTGGTCAGTCACCATATAAACTATTCCTGCAGTGATGCAACAGTTCAAATCTCTTTGTTACCAATTAGTTGGTTATTTAGGCCAACACACATTTATTGATGGCAGAAAAGCCATCCATAAAAGGTGAAAGATACTTTCATTCTTAGGATTAAAATCAAGTTTTCTTGAATTCCCTTAATCTCAGTTTAGAAAAGCAATTTAACATCCAAATAATCATAATTATTAAATTTTAGTATACATCAAGTGCTCTAAGAGCATTTTGTAATGCTCGGCAATTAAAGGACCCCCTTCTTTGGTTTTATAATAGTGAGTAACGAGTTGATATTAATGAATAATACTCTGATATCTTTGAACTTTGATGAGTCTTGCCTTTGATGACCTCATATCACACTACTTAGTCTTTGGCATTGACTATCCTGGGCCATAAAGCAAGTGCCAACAAATTTCAAAGATTTGAAGTCACTTTTGTTTCCTAATGTGTGAAATTAATCAGACTTAAAAATAAGATATCCTAGGGGCGCCTGGGTGGCTCAGTCGGTTAAGCGGCCGACTTCGGCTCAGGTCATGATCTCGCGGTCCGTGAGTTCGAGCCCCGCGTCGGGCTCTGTGCTCACAGCTCAGAGCCTGGAGCCTGTTTCAGATTCTGTGTCTCCCTCTCTGTGATCCTCCCCCGTTCATGCTCTGTCTCTCTGTCTCAAAAATAAATAAACGTTAAAAAAAAATTTTAAATAAAAAAAAAAAAAAGATATCCTAAAATATTTTGAAATTAAACAATGACTAAATAATCTTGAGTTAGAAAAGAAATCATGATGGAAATGAGAAGATATTTCAAAGTGAATGGTTATGATGAAGCTATAACACATCAAGTTGTAGAATACAGCTAACCCTGTGCTTAGAGGAAAATTTATAGCCTTAAATGCATACATTAGAAACAATGAAAGGTTAAAAAACTGATGATCGGAAAATTGACCTTGATAGGTTAAAAAAGGAGCAGTAAATTAAAGCCAAAGAAAATAAAAGAACATAAATAATAAAGTTAAGGAAAGAATTAATGACATTTAAAAAGCATGCAATTTGGATCACAGACATAATGTAAAACTTCTAGAAGGTAACACAGGAAAGTCTAAGTGACTTGGATTTGGTAATAAGCCTTTATATACAGCACAAAAAGCATAATCCATAAAAGAAAAAGATTGATAAGTTAGACTTCATTAAAATGAAAAACTCCACAGACTGGGAGAAAAAAAAAAAACCACATATCTGATAAAAGACTTCTATCCAAAATATACAAAAAGTTCTGAAAACTCAACAATAAGAAAATAAACAACCCAATTAAAAAGTGAGCAAAAGACCTGAAAAGATAGCTCACTAAAGAAGATATACAGATGGCAAATGAGCACATGAAAAGATGTTCAGTATCATGTATCACTAAAGGAATAGCAAATTAAAACACTTAAAAGACACCTCCACACACCTATTAGAATGGTTAAAATCCAGAACACTGACAACACTGAGTGATGGCAACTATGTGGAGGATAGAAACTTCCACTCATTGCTGATGGGAAGGCAGAATGACACAGAGAAAGACAGTTTGGCAGTTCCCTACAAAGCTACACATAGTCTTAATATACAATCCAGTAATCATTGTCCTATGTATTAATCCAGAGAGTTGAAAACTTATGTCTATGCAAAACTCTGCAAATATTTATAGCAGCTTAATTCATAATAGTGAAAACTTGGAAGCATCCAAGATTTCCTTCAACAGGTGAATGGATCAACAAACTGGTACATCCATACAAGAGAAAATTATTCAGTTAAAAAAAATCTGTTATTGTTCCATGAAAAGACAGAGGGAACTTAAATGCATGTTACTAAGTTAGAGAAACTGATCTTAAAACACTATAAATTGTATAATTCCAATATATATTGTTCCGGAAGAGACAAAACAATATTGATGTTAAAATTTGGACTTTAGTTAATAATGATGTATTAATGATGGTTCATCAGCTGTAACAAATATACCACACCAAAGCTAATAATAAGGGTAACTGAGGGCAAGGAGCAGGGAAAGGAGTCTATGGGAACTTTACTTTCTCTTCAATTTTTCTGCTAACCTAAAATTGCTCTCAAATGTAGTTTATTAATTTTTTTGAAGTTCAGCTGTGCCCTAAAAATGCAATGCAGGAAAATCAACAAAAAATGTTTCTTTTTTCTAAAAAGAACTGATACAATTTTATCAATGCTGATCTTATAAAAATAATCAATATTGTAAATGAAAAAATGATATCATTACACATCATATAGGTATTAAAATATAAGAATATTATGAAAAATTTATGCCAGTGAATTGAATATTTTAGATGAATTGAACAAATTCCTGGAAAAACCTTAGCAAAAGCAGTAGAAAATCCAAATATCCCACATCTATTAAAGAAACTGAATTAGAAGCTTTCCAACAAAGAAATATCCAGGTCCAGTTACTGGTGAATTTTTCTAAAATTTCAGATAGAAATAATACCAGTCTTTTTAAAATTTATTTTTTTATTTCTTAAGTAATCTCCACACCCAACATGGGACTTGAACTTATAACCCTGACATCAAGAGTCATATGTTCTATGGACTGAGCCAACCAGGGGCGCCAAAATAATACCAATTTTAAACAAAATGTTCCAGATAATTAGCTTAGCATTTGAAAATCAATTAACATAATTTATCACAAGAATAAAATAGAGGAAAGTTAATATGATAATCTAAATATATGGAGGAAAAATAATTAAAATAATTCAACACCTGTTCAGGATTAAAACCTTTGGCAAATTAGGAATAGATGTGAACTTCCTTAATCTGAGACAGTAGCTACAGAAACCTACAGCAAACATCATACCTGGTGGAGAAATATGGAAAGTCCCGCCCCGACCCCACAATCGGGGGATGAAACAAACATACCCATTATCCCCAAATTTATTAATCATTCTACTGAAAGTCCTACACAGTACAGTAAGTCAAGGACAGCCTAATAAATCAATACATCAAGAAATAAAAGTATCATTATTAGTGAAGAACATGCCTGTAGATGTAGAAAATCCAAAAGAATCTACCATCTATCAGAATGAATAGTAAATTTAGCAATGTTGTTGGATCCAAAGTCAACATCTAAAAGAACAGTTGTATAGAGTAGTAACTGTGACTGAGAGAGGTGCCAGTAATGTTCTATTTCTCAACATAGATGCTGGTTACATGGATCTTTTCACTTTGTGCAAATCCATAGCTGCACACTTCTGATACGATATTTTTTTGGTGTATATTATACTTCAAAAAAAAGCTTACTTGATGTTGTTTGATGGATAGAAAGCTTCAGTTTGCAAGATAAAAATGTTCTGGAGATGGGCTGTACAATAATGTAACTATATTTAACAGTATTGAATTGTACACTTAAAAATAGTTAAGATGGGAAATTTTGTTATGTGCATTTCACAATTAACAATTTAAAAAATGTTTACTTTAGAAAAGAATGGCATGAAAATTAATATTAAAGATGGGTGAATCTAAAGAACACAGGAAAAATCAAAGTCAAACTTGTAGCCCACTATTAGAGAAATTCTGCCTCCCTCCATTTCAGGCTGAGCAAAATTGTCACTCATACTGATAACAGATCACACGCCATACTAAGAAATCACAACTCTTCAATTGTTAGGTAGTATTCATCATAAGATATTTCACTGATTTTATAATAGCTTTTGGGTGGAAACCTCACCATGTTTATACTCACTTGTAGACATATCTGAATAACAAGAATGTGTGTGCCTCACAATAGAGAAAGTGTGGGATGATTAAAAATGAAGAAAGACGAACTGGTTTGTCTGTCTTTGGAAAGTCGATCTATTGCCTCAAGGTAGAAGTATCTATCCATTTAAGGGATCTTGACCACAAGAGTACTTATGATTATGATAACAGAATCCAAAGAACACCAGCATTATAAGGGATAAACTTTATTCTAGTACAGATTTATTTACATATTGATAAAATAAGCATAAACACAAACTCTTTGGTAGGTTTTTGGAGATACAAGATTATGAGAGTAGTGTCAGTCTCTGAAAAAGGTGGGGTTTACAGGGATACCGTGTTTGTATTGTATCTGAGGTAGAAACATCCACTATCTACACTGGCCTGACTAGATGAGATAATTATTTGAGTAAGTGCACATGTGTACATTTTCACAGAGAAAACACACACACACACACACACACACACACACACACACACACACACACCTATTCAGTTCCTCTAATCAAGTTGACTGTTGCATGCCTACTGGTTGAAAGGAGTCTGTATGTTTTGTACTTGATTGATGGCTATTTATCCTGATCAAAGGGCCAGGGCTAATCCACAAAGTACTTCTGGAATCTTTGGACAGATTTAGTCTTTCAGGTGTATGGCTAAGGGAAGAAAGTAGGCTGAATTTTGGCCCTGATTGTCTGGTAACCTGGTGCTCTTGTGTAGGACATACAATGGTTCAGTGGTGAAACTCAGTTACCATCTTTTCTGGCATTGATGGTGGTACCTGCAGGTCAGAGCCCCTTGCATAACATAATCAGTATGTGATGATATATCCTAATGACTGGCAAAGAGATAGAGGCTTGAGTGTAATGTAGTGACACTGGAAATAAATGTTACTTCTGCTCCATGGATAAGCAATATTTGTTTTTAAAGAGATTTTAAAATACATTCTATGAAAATATATTTAGAATAGTTGAATGGGTTTGCTTTTAATGAATAGTGGAAGAATGGAGAGGGGGAGGCCTTCAGGGCCTCAGGCATAGATGATACTCCTGCCAGAGAAGCATACTAATAAATTATGGTACTTTTCTATGTCCAGAGTGGGTGAGTATAACCTTTCAGATTTACATGTAATAAACTGACTTTTTTTTAAAGGCTGTGCACAGAAATGCCACTTTATGTTTGCAACCATGATTTCAATTATATTATTTATAATTTATATCTTACAAATATGAGCATTGAGAGGAGCCCCCAATTTTTCCCTTCAGAAACAAAGGGTATGAACAGCTTGTTGTTTTTTTTTTTTTTGAACTGTAATGATTCTGAATTATTTTTGATTAACAAAGAAAATGTTCTGAGACTTCAGTGTCTGTGATTACATTGCAAGTACAATAGAGAAAGGTCGCTAATGGGTACCTCTGAGGTCAGGACTGAGATTGTAGTGTTCAAATTAGTTTATTAATGAGCCCAAGACAGGGATCTCCTTCTAGGATGCCACAATTTGTGAATAAAACAAAATCTAAAGTACTGTTAAAAACATTACACAACCAGACTATCTAAGAATATTATCCCAATGTACAGCCTCTGAAATAAGCAAGCCTCTTGCAAATGCCTGAGACATGTATGGAGGGGGAGAACTTAATCAGAGGAACTGCCACTCTCTCATCAATGGCAGGAGGAAAATGGGAAATTCAAGATGCAGAAAGGAATTACTGCAAATATATGTGCACTTTTGGTCACTGCTTTTTGATGAAGAAAATATTGTGCATAATAACTCGAGAATGTATTTAACATAAATTATATTTGCATGAATTATGTTTATTCATATGGTCAGATACATAATGGCTTGCTTGATAAATGGCTGATTAGTCTTATAATCAGCCCAAGAGGGACCTGCTTCAAAAAACTCTCTCCTGGGGGCATCTGACTTTCTAGATATTTTCCATTTTGCCTTTAAAAAGTGAAATGTAGCTAGATTCAGGTACCCCAAGTCGCTTATTTTCCAGCTACCAGTCTGCCATCTGGGCATTGCTTCCTCAGGAGGGACTGTGTAAAGAAATCAGACAATTGATCGTCACAAACCTCAGACACAAAACCAAGGGGTCAGTGCAATACCCACTGCAAGGAATGGTGGGTTTTCAAAAAGAGGAAACATTCCAAGGGAGTCGTGATTTCTTTCTTTAATAATACAAGGAAAATGTGGTATTTTTGATGAAGAGAAATAATTACTGTAGGTACTAATAGCACTTTTAGCCACTGTGTTTTAATCCTAAGGCTACTGACCCCACCGGACACCCTACATGGGACACTTAGATGTGGAACATGCCTTCGGTACTACAGAAAAAACAAAACAAAACAAAACAAAACAACAACAACAACAAAACTTAAAAATATTTTCCTATAGTTAGGTAGCCTTATTCTGGTGTAACAGGTCTTATATTTTTACTTCAGTAATATATTTTGCTTCAGTAATATTCCCAATCATTATGACTAACTCCTTGTTCAAACTGATCTCAATTGTCACATATTCTAGAAAGTTTCACCTGACTGACCCCCACCCAGAACTCCCAATCTGGTTATGCAATCTGCTTATACATTCCAATATCAGTCTGTATTCTTTGGTATTGTTGATTATACCGTATCAAAATGATCAGCATATTTGTCAATCCTTACACCTTTCTTTTTGGTTTCCCATACTGTAATTTTTTGGGGATTAGCCCGGTGGATTGTTTCCTTTCAGGCAAGGCTAAACTGAATAACTGATCCTTATGTGGCATTCAACTAATGGGGAATAAAAAAATGAAGTCCTCACAAAGCAATTTGCCTCTATTATATACTAACATAAATATTTCTACCCTTTGTTTACTAAACTTGATATTTGGGCATTTATTCATCTCTATTCTTGCCATTATCATAAATTCCTTTCAGGAAAGGAGGTAAGTCAGATTGTGAAAATAAGAATCTTCAGTATTTTTAGGTAGAAAGCTCTGAGATCAGTATTATTTCACTGGAGCCATAGATCTGTGTTCAGCTAAGTGTTTAATACCATTCTCTTTCTGATAATATAATGAAAAAGGTTTGTGGGTTCAAGAAAATAGAAAAATTAATATAGACATGTAGTGGTTAATTACAACATGGGAAGTTAATACCATAAAGCCTGTAGCAAGAAGGTATTATAATTAAGATGGAGAAATTCAAATAGCATAGGATTTTCACCTTTCTCTTGGTTACTAGGCAGGAATGACCAATTAGGGCAGGTATTATATAATCAATTTTATGAATGATAAGCATGCCAATTCCTTATTATGACTGTTTCTTCATCATATAAGTTCATTATATTATAAATAATAAGCACTTGCTCCTTGCAAAGATGAACAGTCTTAAATGTCAAATACTAGATTTAAAATCACTGTTTTAAACAAAATGTCTATGGCTTATGGTATCTGCCATTTCTTGATTTTGACTTTTTTAAAGCAGTTTACAACCCTAAGAAAATATCTTTATGTACTGGAAAAAAAATCCAAGTATAAACAATGCAGGTTAAATTCTACCTGATGGCATTTAAAAACTAAGTAGGGGTAAGTAAGTAAGTAAGTAGGGGTTAATTAGTAAGTAAGTAGTCGGTTGAGCATCCAATTCCTGATTTTGGATCAAGTCATGATCCCAGGGTCCTGGAATCAAGCCCTTTGTCAGGCTCTGTGCTAAGCATGGAGTCTGCTTAAGATTCTCTCTCTCTCCCTGTGTCCCTCTCCCCTGCTTGTGCTCTTAAATAAATAAATAAATAAATAACCTCAATTCAGTCTTTGGAATTTTAACAGAAGTTGTGCCCAAGTAGGAGATATCAACAACATAGTTTATTTCAACATATGCATATTCTTATGAATACAGACTTTGTTTAAATACCTGTCGCCTTTCAGAAGCCTTCAGTGAAACATTGGAAGCAAAGTTTTTACTCCCCAATGCTTGGGTTTTAAATAATCCCATTATTAGATTTGTCTCTCGCTTGTTACTTTCTGTTTCTGCAAACTTCTGGTTTATTTAGTACACCTTTCTCATTTACTTTATTTATATGTTATGTAACAATGGAATAGCTTCAAAGTGAGAATACTCAACATAGTATCTTTCCTCGCTCAACAGTACATTCAATCTGCTATCCATTTGCTAAACTTTCTTGAAACAAACCACTGCTCAGGCAGCTGTGAAAAATGTATAACAATACTAATTGTGATTGACAGACTGATTAAGTTGGGGGTAGGGGTGAGGGTAGAGTGGGCATCCCAACGTAGAGGATTTGCCTAAACTGAACTTCCCATTAACCCCACAAGCCACTTAGCAAATTTAACACGTAGACTTGAGATTCTTTTTTCTTAAGAGTTCACATTCTATATAATTCATTCTATGGAGGAATTATGTAGGAATTGTTTAAATATTAGAAATAAACTGATTAGCGGAGAATGCCTGTTAACATACATTGCCAAAATAGGCCACATTTTGACACAGAACAATAAAACAACTATGTTATTTATTTTTTCGAATCTATGTGTGTGTGTGTGTGTGTATATATACATATATATATATATATATATATATGTGTGTGTGTGTGTGTGTGTATATATACATGTGTGTGTATTTGTGTGTGTGTGTGTGTGTGTGTGTGTGTGTGTATCTTCAGTTTTCTGAAAGATTTTATTTCATAAAATAGGTCCTTGTAATTTCACCCAATAGCAATGCTTCCAAAATAGCCATGGAAACTTTTTTATATACATTTAAGTGAAGACATTCATAATATTTAAAGACCTGACTTGGCAGTGTTTAATGGGTCAATCAATTGATTAAAGGTCATTTAGTGTCTATACTTTTTTAGCATCATATAAGTAATGAAGAATAGAATCTAATTGCATTGCAACCTGCTCCACTATAATCTAGTGCATTTGATTGCTAGTTGAATTCTTTTTAAAGATTCTGGCAATTGAATACGGTATTACACAGTGTAGAACAATGTGTTCCAAGAATGAGTTACAGGAGAAAAGATGTTCTGCATAAAAGGTGATCTGAGGCCAGATAAAATAGGTAAATGCTCCATATGTGAAGATTCAAAATGCATATTACCGCATGTTTGGTGTATCTAAAGAACTATAAAGTCTATAAATATGTTAGACTGCTTAACTTCTTTAATAGTAAAGAACATGCAAATTAACACAATGATAAGAAATAATTTTTTGATCAGTCATATTAGGGAAGATAGAAAAACAGACAATCTTCAGTTTTGCCAAAGATCTGGGGAAATGGGCATACCCATATATAAAACAGGCAAGCTTAGCTGGCTGTTCTATAAACCGGTGCTAACTTTCTGGCTAGGCGTATGTACCAAAAATATGTTTACATTTTGATCCAGCAATTCTTTGATGACTGCAACCTAAAAAAGAAATAAAAATTAAGGCTGTGAGTGCACACACATGCACACACACACACAGTTGGAATTTTTTTCTGGGCTATTTTAAACCTGTGTGGTGAGATATGATTTTTTTTTTTTTTTACTTACTTTTATTTTCTGCTTTTCAAAACTAAAGTTTTTAAAGGATATATAAAAATTCTTTGGAAAAAAATGCTTGAAATACTTTAACCTAAAATTCAAATCTCTTGATTTTTAATAGTCAATATTCTGAACCTTATAGAGTTTACTGATACAGAATCTAAGGACCCAGACAAAGACAGGTTTTTACAACCAAGTGATCAAAGCCAACGACAATAAAAACAAAGAACAGCTAAGATGACCCTCAAATGTTTTATCATTCAGTCCACAAAGCTGAATTTGGTGCCTCAATTTGTTGTAAGGATAGATGAGAGCTAACTCATTATTTGAAGAAACCACTTGAGGTGAATGGACATTCACAGAAATATCAAACTGGTGTCAAAAGATGCCAATTTTTAACATAATAGAATGCTGCATTACTTTCATCTTCTTAGGTTTGTTACTTGTACTTTTATTATTGTAATATCCATTGTTCTAAAACAATATATCCTTAAATGTAGGATCCTTAATAGTCCAAAGGGACAGGTTAAAAGTAGTTACAGACTATTACCACTACTTGAAAGTAAATCTAGAGAAGAAAGGCTAATCAAGGAGGGCAATATTTACAGATTTGGATTAAAATAGATCAGTAAAGAAAACGGAACATGATAGGTTCAATAGAAATGGGGAGTGATGCTGTCTCCAGAGAGGCAAAGAGGGGAATATAAATTAAGAATAACCATTTGTATCTGCTTAAAGAAAAGTCTTTCCACATAAAAGGCATTATGTTTGTGGGAACTCTTATGTCTTGTGGTATGTATTTAGTTTAAAATCAAATTAGGGCATCCAACAGATTATTCTAGTGCTCTAGATAAGCACATAGCTAAACATGACCTCAAACTAATAAAGTAAAAATATTACTGATAAGAATAATACACATGAAAATTATTTTTAAAATTACATAAATAATGAAGACAATGTCTCTAAATAATGTCTATACCAAGAATGCCACGTGTCTGTAGAAGTGTTATGTCATGTATCATAACTTAAATTTGGAAAGTCTTTTTTTAAATGTAGAGAAATGTTTTACCACCCAGACTATTATCTGATTCCAATCTCACAGTAACTCTTTATATCTGTATTTAAGAAACAGTATAATAGCGTTTCAGTTATTTCCATCTTCTCCCTATGTGGTTCAATATGGTAGACACTAGACACATATGGTTATTTAAATTTGTTTAAGTAAATTAAAAATATATAAAAGTAAACATTCATTTCCTCAGCCACACTAGCCATATTTCCAGTGCTCAATAGCCACAGATGGCTAGTGTTTTCTCTATTGGACAGTACAGATGCAGAATATACCCATCACTATAAAACATTCTGTAGGCAGGGCTGCAGAGAATGCATGGGAGAAACACACGGCCTCTTAAGCATCTTGTAGACTCGGCAAGAAAAGCCCATATGAATGACCAAGGTGTAACCCTGTGTAGTTTCTGGGATCATGATACACAGTGTGGTGAGTCAATTCAGGAATGATTATCCCCATCCTATAGATTAAAATTCATGCTCAGAAGATAAAATGCCTTTCCTGAGGTATACGTAGTATATATGTAGTACAGGACATATATATGGTGCATGACTGACCCATGAATCTAACACTGAGCTCTCAGTTGGTCAGAGATCATACTCTGAAAACAAAATCCCCATGTAGCATCCACTCAAAATAGAAGTGAACATAATTCACTGCCATAATTTTTCTCAAACATTTTGTGATCATATTACCAAAAAACTACAGTGCAGCCACTAAGTCGATCTTAGGTAAATTGACTAAACATAAACCATCTCCAAAACTACTTTGTACAAAATGTTAGACAAATGTTCAAGGGCTAACTGTATTGATCAACACAGAATAACACTAGAAGTGTAACAAATTCAGTAAATCAATCATTTACACACCTTCTTAACTAGTTAGATAGCTTGAGAGGTTTGCTGTAGTTGTAGTAGTAACAGGCATAAGGGAGTTTAACTTATTCTATTTAAGTTGGGAAAATATTTTTAGGAGATCGTTGAGATATGTGGAAAGAAGACGGCCCTCACATTGGTTTGAGCATAAAAAGCATTTTGAAAAAAAGGTGCTGTGCTAATAATAGTAAAATAATTTTGGAAGATGAAGAGTCCTGAATTAACTTTAAAGTTTCTTTTGTTACTTGAGATTTCTGAGTTTATGATTTCTCTTGAGGAAGTATTAGTATGATCATAGTATCATTTATTAAAACCAAAATAATTATGCCTTATTTAAAACAGACTGTCTGAATTTTCTCCTCTTTGTCCAACTGGGCGTATCCTGCACGGACAAGAAAAAACACATGTATCTACCCCTTAGCCTCTTCTCCCCAGATACTAATTTGCCCTCCTTCTTCTTCGTAGCCTATCATAAATGCCAGCCCTTATCATATTCTAACAAGTAAGTGCTCCATATTTCTATTGCCAAAGCAAGAAAGGCCCTCAAAAATCATAAATGGCTCTAATGGTTCTCTGCATATATCTGCATATAAGAAGCATCACAATTGGAAAGCACTTGGAAAGTTCACACAGAACCCCGTAGGCAGCCTTCAGGCAGCAGGAGAAAAGCCTGAATCAGTATAACCCTGTGAGGAACTTTCTGGTCCTGATCCATAGTTTGGAGAGTCAGGTTTAAGAAATCCAGGCTATAGGGTTTACTACAGTACACATAAAAATAGCAAAGCTCTTCCGTCCCATATTCGGTCAAGATCACAGATTTAAATTTTCATGATAGCCTCACTTGTAGGCAGAATTTCTTTGGGTATGATTTTAATACTGGGAAAGGAAAAAAGTAAATCGAATTGTTTTGGGGAGGAATCAAAACTACCTGGACTATGTGAATTAAATGAATAGCAAGCAACATTTGAGCTCTACAAGGGATCCTGAAAATCTGTAAACCACAGCACATTCTGCTCTTTAGGTAGGGGAATGTGACATCAGAGTCCATTAGATGGCACTTCATAACAGGGACACATACGTACATAGTAGGTGATCATGAATATCTATTGCCCACATGGTATTAAAATATAAAGAACTACTGACTTCTGGTTTAGTAGAATAGAATAAGCACCTGAGTCTACTTCCCTTCTTTCCCTTTGTTTTAGAAATAATAAAATTATATCAGTGCTGGGGAAAAAAAGGAAAGAAAAGGTACTAGCTGAAGACCAGAAAGTTTGACAAACCAGGTATAAAGTGAGCAGATGAAAGGGCACAGATTGACAAACAACAATATGGAAAAAAGCTTCCTAAAATAGCAGAAGTAAATTCTTACTTCTCACAGAACATAAAGGGCAAGGGTGGGCCATGGTATAATCATCAGGGGAATTAATTAAAATCCACCATCAAGAATAGGCAGGACTATATAACAGCTACTCCTCCCACACCCTCTCCAAGTCCTAGAGCAAGCCTTCTTATACAAATGGCTTTTGCCCCCAGGATAAAGTGAGAAGTGCATTATTAGTCTAAGAAAACAAACCATCTGTCTAGAGAAAGCACCCTATATGGGTGTAGGAATGCAAAAGATAAGCAGAGCAGAGTTTAGAGATAACTTCCACCTTCAGTTACAGACTTAACAGTTAAGTCAGTCCTGTCAAAGTAACTCCTGTGGTCTTTGCTTTGGCAATGGTGGCAACTGGTTCACTCAATTCTAAAATGAAGACCCTAAACCGAAGCCTGCCTGCCCACATCCTCCCATTTAAAGGAGAAGCTTATGTTGAAAGAAACCTACATAACTATGAAAAAAAAAATTACCCTGCTACTAATCTTATTAATCAGCCTTCATTCGATATTGAACCAACAACTAAAAAACATCAGACATTTGAAGAAAGCCGGTAGCATGAAATAAAAAAGAAAAAGATTAGCAAATGTAATGTGTCAAGAGATGAAACAGACAATTCAAAGAACAGAAGAAAGTTTTAAGAATCTTGTAATTTGTGTCTTCAGAAATATTTATTGGCTCCATAAAATAAAATAAAAATAGCTGCTAGCTGGTTTTTTAAAAGAGTCATCACTTTTAGCAGAGAATCAATATGGAAAAAAGAACCGATATTTAAGTTAATATTTGAGTAATAAAGATAACCTCCAAAAGAGCTCAAAATAATATTAGAATTAGCAAAAATTGGTAAGTGGTGAAAAATTACTAAATTTCTAATCTTTTTTCAGCAAGAAGTGAACATGTTCAACCTACAGTTAATAAATCAAGAAATAGAAATAGTGTGTTTCATATATAAATACTGTAGGAGTTCAGAGGAAACAACCAGTTACTTGGGGGCAAAAATGACATTGCTTGAATTCAGTTTATTTTTAAGAGTTTGTACATGAAGATAGCCAAGTCAAAACGTCCTGTTTAAGAAAAATATTCAGGACTCCTTTTCAGTTAACGAACAGGCACATCAACTAGTATGATAGGGAAATATAAACAAAATAGGCAGAGAGGGACAGGATTAGGACCTGAGGTCCCCGGGGTGGGGGGGGGAAAGACACACATTTTGGAACAATGCTGGGAATGTCTGACTACAGCAAACCCCCTTGGGCTCAAGGTTCCTCTTAAGAACATAACAGACCCCACCTACTCCCCCTCAGGTTTCCCTCAGGAATTTGACCAAAGACATAAGCATGGCCATAGGCCGCCCCTCATACAATGGAAAGGAGCCAACCAGCAATGGAGGACCCAGCACGTAGAATTAGTTATCCAGCCAATCAGGATAAAACCTGAGAAGGAACATGGGGAAAGGGAAGGGGGAGAGTGACCAGAATCTTATAAAACAAGGACCCTTGCCTATAAGTCCATGGACATTCACTTTCGAATGTCTCCCTTCTATAAAGAGAGATTTCATACTATTTTTACTTTCTAATCTTATACTCTAATGAACTTTTGCCTGTTGTTCATTTTGTGTCCACCTCTTCATTCTTCTAAGTGGCATGATAATGAATCCTGGGTATTGAGGTAAAAAATCCTGCAACACTAGCATTTATTCAATATGTTTGGAAATCTTTCTAATGACAAATCTAAAGTAGTAACTAACTACGTGCTTACTGGCAAATGTTACAGAAAAGCATTGACCTTCAGATCCCAGAAAGCAATAAAGCAATAGTCTTATTTCTTCAGTGTTTCACTTTTACATACAAGAGAAGAGAAGAGAAGAGAAGAGAAGAGAAGAGAAGAGAAGAGAAGAGAAGAGAAGAGGAAAGAAAGAATGAAAAGGGAAATAAACTGTAAGGAAAGGTGCTTTCTTTTAGGGCTGGGGGTGGAGAGACATTTCTTAATGTTTTTGACCATTTCGTGTATACTTTTTACATGTTGTTCAGGAATTATTTAATTCCTTTAAAGTATTTTTTAAAAATCTAATTCAACTATGGGGCTGAGACTAGGTGGTTCAAAAACTGAATGAGCTTAAAATATTAGACATATTCAAATGAGGATGAAAACTTCAACATCAATAAGACACCAAGAATGACAGATTTTATCATCTCATGTTCACCAAATTCGCAGCTGATTTGAACTTTGAAAAACTATTATGGAACTAGTAAGAGAACCATTTCCTCTTCCTATTCAGGTTTAGGGAATACTTCCAAATTTCTAACCTTGGCCATGCCTTTTCTCAAGTATGTATTCACACGTTGTTGAAAACACTGACAATATAATCCAAACTGAGTTAGCCACAGTTTTAAGAAACACTATGCTTTGGTGTGTTTAAAGTTGGTTCATTTGAACAATTGTATCTGGAACTTACTAACAATAATAAAAAAACAAAATTTTTATTATGACTTAAATAATGAGTGCCTACTAAACTCAGTATTTAAATACTAATTATTAATTAGGCTTTAATAATACTAGTACTTGTACTTTGTTATAAAAACTTCCTTTACTAGTATGAACTCTGACTTACAGATGCACTGCAATACCAAGAAATTTTATGCTAATTCAAGAAAAATTATTTATAGTAAGCAATATATTGTTAGAAATATATATAAGCAGATACAGAAGAATAAGAATATGAACTATTGTTTGGAATCCTGACATCCTGATATATTTCAAACGACTGTTCTGCGGGGGAAGCTTCATTCAAAAATCTCAGTTAAAATGGAAATACATCCAATCAAACACTGATATATATCACCATTCAAGAATCAAGAAACAAATTAATGAATAAAACACATGGAAGTACTTCACTTTAAAAATATTCAATAAAGTCGAAGAAATGGTTAATGGGGAACACTATGACAAATCATTATTAAACGTATTACAAGATGCAAATATTGTTAAAATATATGTGCATATTTAATGTATGAATTAAAGTCATCAAGCATTCTGTATAGTGTCATTTAATTTAACAAATGTTAATAAGGTATTTATAAATGGAATCTTCATAGAAGAGTAAACATCTCTAAAAATACTCCCAATAACTCACTCTAAAGTAGATCTCTTTATCCTCCCTATATCCCACAAATAATCATTTTACTCCTGAAATACTTATAGGATGTATCTGATATTAAGTGATATACAAATGTTTTAACTTTATACTGTAAGTTTAACCATTGTATCTATCTGATATTCACAAATTACCAGGTGAAAAATTCAGTCCAGCAAGTTAGTAGCATTTTGTAGACAGAACTCTGGAAGTATTTATATTAGTGAAATCATATTACTTTTAAACTCAGTTTACTCAAAATAATTGGTTTGTGTAGACAGTTTTGTCTTTCCCACACACATACAAAACAACACAATAAATAGCTAATACTGTGCTAAAAGTAATCATAGAGCATAAAATTGTTTTCCCCAGATTTGTAATTATTATATTAAACATTACAGCAAGCTATAAGGATCCCAAACATTTCTTTAAATTATAAATGCATCAGTACACTATCTTGTAGCACTTTGTTTATATATATGATATTCATTTTCTAATAGTTGTGCTTTAGAACAGTACTTCTTAATCTTCAGCGAACACATAAATTAGCTACGGATCTTGTTAAAATGTAGATTGTCACTTGGTAGGTCTGGGGTGGGGCCTGAGAGTCTGCATTTCTAACCAATTCCCAGGTGACCACTGCTGGCCCATGGAACACACTGTGTGGAGAGGCTCTTAAATAATTGTTTCCTAATCTTGACTAATCCTCAGAATCATTCAGAGCAGTTGGCAGAAATTCACTGAAAATAATAAATCTCTTGTTTGGGGTAAGATTCAGAAAATGTGGCCAGATGGCTTGCCTAAATTTGAAACACTGATCTAAAAACTAGTAAACTTAACAAAAACTCTCGGCAGTTTTTAATGTCTCACTATTTTCACCAATATTTACATACTTCAGAAATTTTTCCTGATCAGTCGGAAAAAACTACCATTACAAGAAAAAATTGGAGAGGAAAAAACAACAACTGAGTATTGCTTACCATTATGTTTTCACTCATGTGTATTTCCTTACTGATTCTATGAAGAGACATTTAGATTAAGTACTATAAATGACAAAAAAAAAAAAAAACCACAAAATTGCACAGAAGCAAAACAAAAGGAGACTGCACTTTAAAGTACTTATTATATGCCAGATACTCTGCTAGAAGTACTTTTGTCCATTTCTCATTATGTAGGATGGGCAAATGAAATTATTTTCCCCAAGGTAATGAGAATCTAGAAGAGAAAAAGGTGGAAAAGCTTTCCATTCCACACAGATTCTATGGTAGCAAGTTGAAATGGCCTTATTCAGGACATGGTATGGACTCTATGAAATCCATTATCCCAGGTAGTAGACAGGAGGGAGAGAGAGACTTGAGTGGTCAAAAGCATAGAGGTGGGAAAGGCTTGGGTATATTGAGAGTAGAGTGAATATTTTGATTATTATGGAGAGTCAGTTAAAAATAGGGAGTAACAAGACATATGGCAGGAGGGGGAGATCTTAGAAAAATAACAGACTCAGCAATGCCAAATGAGTGTTTCGACTGTCAAACGGAAGCGATTTAATGAGAATAGAAGATTTAATGAGAGTAAAGTGTTGGATCAAGAAAGATAAGGGAATGTAAACTAATATGAGAAATACAGAAAGTTGTCAGAATGGAAAGAAAAAAAAAAACACCAACAATCAAATTTTTGAGACCATGAGTTGGAACGATGCCTGGTGATTGTCAAATCCTTTTTGTGTTCTTGTCTGAAGTGGGTGGAGCTGAAAGCCCCGATTTATAGGAGGTGGAGAAAAGTGAAGTCAAAGTGTTCAAGGCAGCTAATATGATTCAAATATTCAGGCACTCTTCTAATGTGGGAGGTGGGGGTGGGGAGCTTCCTTATAAATGATGCTGGTAGTGAAGTTATTAAACCCCCAGAAAAAGCCACAGGTGGTATAACACAAAGGAGAGATCCTGGAGTCAGAACCAAATAGGAATCTTGGCTTAATCATTTGCTAAAATGTGACCCTGGATAGATTATTTTACTTCTTGGTTAAGCTCAGTTTCCTCAATAGAAAAAAAGAAATATGCAAATACCTATAATAACCCCTGCAAAGGGTTGTTATGCCCTAAAGAGGGGCTAGGGCACCTGGCTGGCTCAGTCGGTTAAGCGTCTGACAGGCTCAGCTCATGATCTCACCATTTCTTGGTTTGAGTCCAGTGTCAGACTATGAGTTTTCAGCACAGAGCCTGGAGCCTGCTTCATATTCTGTGTCCCCGTCTCTTTCTCTCTCTGCTCCCCCTGCCCCCCAACTCACACACACTCTCTCTCTCTAAAATAAACATTAAAAGAGAGAGAGAGAGAGAGAGAGAGAGAGAGCTTATGCCAAAGAGACCACATTATGATTTTGCCTCATAAAACCTGACATAATTGATACTTTCACCAAAGTCCCAATAAGGGCAAAACAGAAAAACAATTTAATTGAGTTTGGAAAACTTCAATATATTTGCCTAGCAGAGAAGTGAAAAATTAAAAAAAAAAAAAAGGAGAAGGATTTTAGTCAGCATGTTAAAATAAATTAGATTCAATAACAATGATGTAGAGCTTCCTGGTCAGAAGTCATGGAACCATTTGGGGAGAATATACTTCTACTCGTTTACCACCAATTCCTGAAATTCTACTATTTAAGGTCTCCTTGGTAAAGCAGAAATATTAGCTGCTGGAAAAGGCTCCCAAAGCAAGGTCCTGTTGTGTCTTTCTAAATTTTCCTTATGCTTGAGTTCTGATTTTATGAACAAAAAGGTTTTTTGTTTAAGGATATGTTACCCTGTCATACCTTTGTATCCAAATTGTGTAGTACTAAGTGCAGAATTAAGCAGTTAAATGTATGTCTAAGGGCAATTTCAGTGGTTGATTTATTGGGTTGTTCTTAAATTTTAATACTGTCAATACAGTGAAAAAAAGACTATCATAATATTTCTGCATATATTTCATTCTGGTTACATGCTCGGCTTTCACTAAAAGGTTTTTCTAAAAAGTGAAAAGCTTTATTTTATTAATTACTAAAAATTAACCAATTACTTAAAAGTTCAAAATCTTAATGTATCTAAATGTTTCATAAAATAATTAATGTTCTTCAGATGTATATTAATCCATCTTAAATTTCTGAAAGGAAAGAACACTCATACTGTGCCTATGCTATTAGCCTCTTAAAAGAAAATCATTGCTAAATTTAAACTGATGAGTAGTTATTCTTCTGGCTAATAACATAATGTATAACAAATATGGTCAGAGTAAAGCTGTCATAACTAGAAAATTTTAACAACCATGAATATACTCTTCCCTTCTTTTATACAATTTGTCCTAGAAATAGGAATCCCTAAAAGTTGATGTAGAGTTCAAATTTAGATATCATGGGGGCGGGGGGGGGGGAAGAAAGGGACACAATGACAGTCACAAGGTTAAACAGATTTAACAAATAATGTAAGAGGGGTAATAACCTAGCTGTGAGTTTACTCATCTTCAAATTTCCATCCAATTCCAATGAAAGTGGGTTTCTATTCCCTTTAAAGGACTGCATCCATCTATGCTCTTGAGGCCAGCACCCTCCCCCCATCATCTCTCAGGCCTTTTTTCAACTATTTATTCTTCTCCTTCTTTCACTTTTAATCTTTTCATCTCCACCGCCCCCTTCCCCCAATACCTCTCCTCAAGTTCTGCTCCCTCTCAAGCCCCCGTCCTATCATCTCCCTTTTAATCAGCATTCCCCCCAAAGGACTGGTGTGTACATACAAGTTTTCACCTCCACATGCACTCTTTCAGTTATCTCTCAACTCACTGCCACACACTGTATTCTGTTGAAAACACTCTTGCCAAAACTGTAACCTGCTTCTTGTCTCATCCTAGTTTTAAAACCACCCTTCAGTCTGTGATAATGCTTTGTTTTGTTTTAAATCTCTTAGCTTGTAAAAAAATCTCTTCTATTGTCCTCTGACTCTTGGCTCCTGGTTCTCTGTTGTCTTACTGATTCACATCCTTCACTGGTTCTTTTTTCCCCTTACCTAATGCTTTGGCTTGTGACCTCTCTGTGGTTGTCTTTCTCTTCACAGCCTCCTTCAAGACAATGGACTCTAATCTTCTACCTATGGTGTGAATTCCAAAAATGCACCAACTCCAAATCATCACTAACTGCCTGCTGAACACAGATATCCCGATGGCAGTGCGAATAAACTTCGCAAACAACACTTTTAACACCTCCAACTTCCTTCTGCCTACCACCAAACCTACTATTCTTTCTGTATTCTAGATATCACCAGGTTCACAGTCAACCAAATATAAATATCTAGGCACGAATTTTTATTGTTTCTTTAATTGTCAACATAACTTTTGTATTCTCCCTTAAATCTGTCCCCTTAATTTCTTTCTCTGTCCTTCTAGTTAAGATTACATTATTGTTCAGGGACAGCGTCCTTTAACCTAGACACACAGATTTCAATATTTTTCTAGTTCAATCACTTCTTCCTACTGTTCCTAAGCATATATTTAAATGGGATCGTCTGGTTAAGTTACGTTCACTTCCTTGCTCAAAATCTTACAGAATATTTAAAGTTATTTACAAAAAGCCATTTGAAACTTCAAATTTTGGCGTTGGTCCATTTATTTAAAGACTACGTATACCAACTTTTCCCATAATATCCAGTTCTGCGGATAAAATACGCTATGCTCTACCTTGAAAACCACCTATCGTTTCTCTCTTCTGTAACTTTGCTTATTCCATTCCCAATGCCTAGAATGTTCTCTACACTTGTAGTGTGATGAATTTGTTGTGATATTTTTTTCTTCAAAACTTCACCTCAGATAAATCTCTTCCATCTACCTGTCCCTATTTCCTCAGTTCAGTGATTAAGTCTTTCAATTTGCTTGAGCTTTGAGTCCTAAATTACATACTTCCCATTTTCCTGGTCTACACTTCTCAGATATAGGTGATTACTCCTTATTCTACTGAAAATTTTTTTATCATTGTGAGTTATACATAGTTTATGTTTAGTGAGTATGTGTTGAATGGAACCCTATCAAAGGGCTAAGAATAATTCCAAAATGTGGATTGGATGAGTCTAGACATACAAGATCAACAGAGGGATTAATCAATGTGGACTGTATTGGTGAAAAAGCATTTATGTGGGATAGTATTGAACTGGGCTTGTATAGCCAGTAGACTCTGATAAGCAGAAAAGAACAGGGAAGATGATAGAAGTGATAACACCAAAAAAAGGAATAGAAAAAAAACCACATTGTATGTTTGGGACTTACACATAGGTACATCAGTCAGGACCCACTGTTTTTGTTTATGAAATAACAGGGGATAAGTTTGGGAAAGAAAAAGCCTAGTTTTGGGGAAGCATATGACTGTAAGGCTAAGGCTTATAAAGCTTTATCCAGCAGACAATGGGCAGCTCTGAAGACTGTGTATGAGTTATGAGAAAGAGGAATAGGAACAATTACTTATCTTACAATGGTATCAGTTAAAAAAACAAACAAACAGTATGTACGAATTAACAATGGTAGAATTGATTATTCCAGACTTGGAATAATATTGACTTTTCTAGAACCACAATTTCTAAACACTACTCAAACTTTGTATTCACACCTGTGGCTTTAAGTAGTCCATTTACAAGTACTTTGAATATATTTTACAGGATCAAAGTTGTGTGTTACAGACTTAGCATATTAGTCTGATTAATTCAAGCATCCATTCTGAACTTACCTATTTAAATGTTTGGTATTTCAGTCTCATACCTGAAGTATTGTCTTCTTTTCTTTCTATTTTAAGATAAGGATGGGTTAAGAGACCTACTAATCACTTATTCTCAACTATTAAGACACAATATTTATCTGACGGAGAGTAAACAGACAATCTTAAAAGCTGGGGGAAACCTCTTTGGTCATCTCTACAGAGCAACTGATCTTGGTTGGATGTGTCATCTAAAGCAACAGAAAATGACCATAAAGAGTTAAGATTTAGTAACCATTAAGTTTATTCCTTTAAACATTAGGAACTAACTTTGAAATGCCCTGTATACCAAGGTAAGTGTTTCATGTCTTTTTTCTAGCTGAAATCCTAATTAAAAAATGTAAGCAATAAGTCAATTGTCTTAGATTTCACAATTCACTTTACAATGTTTCTGGGGGGAATCATTGGGGATCCTTTTCTTTTCTAACATCTCAACCTATAAATAAAACTATCTCAGAGATATGACTGAGACCTTAAAAGTGTCCTCAACAGGGGTGCCTGGTGGCTCACTCAGTTAAGCATCTGACTTCAGCTCAGGTCACAGTCTCATAGTTCATGAGTTCAAGCTCCACATCGGGCTCTGTGCTAAAAGCTCAGAACCTGGAGCCTGCTTCGGTTATAATTATTATATATATATATATATATATATATATATATATATAAAATTATATGTATAATATAATTGTTATATAGTATATATTATACACAATATTATATTATGGATAATTATTGATAATACAATTATTACAATATATTAATACAATAATTAATACAATTATATTATTAATAATATAATATATTATTATTAGGGGAGTCACTGAGGTATTATATATATATATATATATATATATATATATATATAACTATATAGTATTAGGGGAGTCACTAAGATTCTTTATCATTGTTTTCTGAAATGTAAAATAAAGGATTTGAATGAGAGGAAACACAAGGGTCTTTTTAGCTGGAAGCCATAATATCCTCTCAGTCCATATAGGATGGAAGTACATGTTGGGTATCCATCCCCTTTCTTCATTTGGGCAATGCAGTAACAGGGCATAACGCTTCTAATACAGCAAAATAACTATCCAGATCATAGATAAAGAGACAAAGGCAGGCATGCAAAAAAAAGTATATTTTTCAGCTTTAAGAGAGTATATGAAATATGTAACTTACAGGGGACAAGGGTTTAGGGAGGAACAGAGATACAACAACAGTGTACTTATTATTCATATGATTTTATTTTTTTAATCCAGCTTTGTATTAATTATCCATGCATCAGAAAAATATTCACTAGGTATGCATATATGATGCTCTAGGAATATTTCAGCTTGTGTATCAAAGTCTGATGACATAATTTTGTCAACTCTCTTTCCCCCTAAAATTACACAGTCACATGTGAAGTCATGGATTATACTTAATATCAGATAAATTTATCCACTGCCCTCTCTTCACTGAACCCTTAAGTTCTCTTATTCCTAGTCTATATTGTCTGTTTCAGCCAGACTAAATATTTTACACACAAAATTCTAAATTAAAATTAAGGTATTATATTGTTACTCTTAAAATATTGAATATACAACCTATATAACCTGGAGAGAGATGTTATAATTAGCACTCTGGATTTGAAAGGTAAATTGTTTCTGCCAGTATCACAAAATATTTCATACTATCTGTCGTTAGAGAGAACAGGAGGAATTTCTGCTGGAGTGATAATCACAACTTGAGGAAAAAGAGCTTAGGGACATGGTTGCAAGAGCCTAAGCATTTCATGTTGTTTCTTAATGTTAAATATGACAAAAGTTGCATCTTGAAATCTTTAACTTGATGTTTAAGACTTTATTCTTTATCTTACCCTAAGGTGAATTTACTTGCACCAAAATTATCATTAGGATAAAGAATATGATTAATTGGAAGTAAAGATGTGCAATTTCATCTAAGATGTATGAATCATTATATGATGATAGCATGACAGAACTTTGATAATGTAAGCTTCCTGAACTCCCCTGCATAAAGATTTAAAGTACAGAGTACAGTTTTAGGTTTAAGTCTTAATGTCAATGGGAATTATATGCTGCTTAACATGACATCCTACATATTGAAATTATGTGAAAACTCCAGCTATTTAGAAATATTTTTGAAGTAAATATAATGCAGCATGAATGGTGTCAGTGATAAAAATTCGATTTCTATAACTTGTTAATCCTATGCATAACTAACTAATTTGACTAATAAAAATTACAAATGTAAAAGATCTAACTTGAAAAAGAAGAGAAGTGAGTTGCATATAGAACTCAAAAACACATACACATTCTTTTACATAATGGATCATTTAGATACATATATGTATGTGTGATTTTGTGTGCGTGCGTGTGTGTGTGTGTGTGTGTGTGTGTGTGTGTGTGTATGAGCCATAAAGATTTATACACGAGGATGACTTGGTTTTTTGTGCTTTATGCTTATTATTATACTAAAATAGGATGAATTGGAAACATACAAGGGAGAGAAATACAAGTAACAAATATGGAATATACACTTTATAAGTCTTTAGAAATACGCAAGAACTATAGAGTGAACTGTTAGAAGTTAGTGCAGATTATATTTCATATCTGTGGAGACTATGCTAATAGCTCATTACAAATAACTAAAATGTGAAAGGAAAAATACAGTCTATCTCAATGGGCACCGTAAATTCACATTATTGCCACATACATATTCTAGTGTGTGTATCGATTTATTTGATGAAAAACATATTAACAACAACAAAACCTGATAACTAAATAAATAATCCTTTCATCAGCCCCTGATTTCTGCCTTACTAATGCTTTGGTGAATCATCGAGGGGAGTAAATTATTCATTATAAATTTCAAAGAGGAGTCTCCATTGACAAAGCTCTGCTACTGGTCCTTCTTGGAACCAACATCAAGAGAATTCATTGCAATCTCAAATATTGCAATAAAATAGAAGGTGAGAGGCAATCACTCAGGAGAGGTGTCTAGAATGAACTGAGCTCAGGGAGCTACATCCCAGCTGAGTGAGGTGTGTAAAGATAATTATTAATATTTTGACTTACACTTGGAAAGAAAAAGATTAATCAAGAAGTTGCATACAAATGTCAGCCAAGGTTTTAAATACAGAAATCTTTATTCTATTTCTGATGAAGAATCTGAAAGGTTTTAACCATAGCCTTAAATACGGTCACTATATTACAACTTTATGGCATTAACAAAATCAGTTATAGAAGTGTTTCATATATTTGATTAGCTTAAGGCTTATAACAAAGGACCTAGTACAGTACCACCACTATTGTAATAGTAAATAAAAAATTAATTAACAAATCTAATTTGTACTGCTTCATAATAAATTCAAGTTTATGAACAATGGAAAGATATTAGGGGAGTCACTGAGATTCTACCACAACTTTACACTAATAGTGAAGAGTTAAATCTTGTGATACAGGTTTTGTAGGAAGGATTCTCTAAAAAAGTTACCACAACATTATCCCCAGTTAACTGTCTCCAGCATGTTAAAATTGTCAATACTACCAATCAGCAATAATTCATCTTTAACTCTTGGTTAGTCTCTGATAATAAATGTATAATAGAGAAGGAAGAAAATATTGGAGGTCCTCTGGCACTGCGACATGTATCTCCCAACTTCATATCTCATGTGCTCTAGCTAGATACAGACAGTTAAAGGGACAGTCACATTTCCTAACATTCTTTAGCAATAATTTTCCTTGGCTGCCAGAAGGACATCATTTAGATCCGGTGATGAAGGATTCTTTCTCTTCCACTTAGCTATCTTCCATTTAGCAAATCATAAAACATTTGGGTAACACTGATTTTTGTAAGTCAGCGTTTAACTTTAATAAATATAAAGACTTTTGTCTCATTAAGGGACATTTCCATCTGTCTTATTCATTATTCAAGGTATAATGTCTAATGATTCTCATTTAATGTTAATACCAAATATGTATCTAAATTTACATAAAATAGAATCACCCCTTTAGTCCAACCAAGAGTATACGGATGCTACCTACTACAGCTACTGACTCAAATGTCTGTTGCACACTTTCTATGTGTTACTCATCAAGCTAAGTACTTTGCAGTTATAAAATTTAATCCCCATTACCACCCTGTAAGGTAGATATTACTATTATTCTAATTTTATAGATCGAGAGCATGAGGCTAAAAAAGGTAAGTAATATGTCCAATATTCAATCTAGAAAGCTGATTCCAGTGCCCATGCGATACATGATTTGCTGTGGGGTAGAATTCATGGAAAGCCTAAAAAGAGACATGAATATGGATGGAAAATAAGAGATTTTTAAAAACCGTCACTATCCTCTTTCCCTTATTTTCTCCAATCCATGATTCTCATCAAAATGAAAGCAGGAGGCAATAGCTACAGAATAAAGATCAATGTGGTCAATTCAATTTAATTTGAATGGGTTATAAACCAACTGGGTCAAGGCCAGCCAAGTGTCAGTTTTGGTTTTTATAGGTCCAACAAGTTTTGTTCATCAAAATACTCATTTGACCCAATGCTAAATGTTTTGAAAATAAGACCCAAAAGACAAAGACTCTAAGCATTCAACATAATTGCCTTAGCACATGAAGCTAACAGGAGAATCCTATGTAAAGTAGTATTCACTTAGGTGCAAAAACCTGTAGGCAAGACTAACAATAAGATTATCTGCAGGTAGGTGTTAATGAGGCCATTCAGACAGATGAGGTGTCAACAAGGTCTAGTTATTGGGGAGTGAACTTGGGTTACTATTGTGTGGTGGGGAAGCAAGTTCAGGATCTTGACAGCCATTCGTAAAGCTGTTTGATATATCAAGCTGTTTGATATATCAAGAGGGGGAAAAAGGCATCTATCTTATTATTAAAGTTTGAAAGAAAGGTAAAATAAGTGAAGATTTTTCCAGATTAAAGTTAAATATATACCACTGGCAAAAAACAGTGTGAAAAGGAAGTATTGAAAAGTAATCTCTCACAATGAAGTGCTTTTACTCTCATACTTCTGTCCTTTAAAGCCCAAACTTAATGCTTTCCCCAATAAATTCAAAGTTATAACAAGGATTTTATATTGTTAGAATGGTAAACATACAACCTATGCAGACCAAACATTTCTTTGAAATGCAACAGGTAGATAGAATTTAAGATTACAGTTATCAGGTAGAGATGACATAAGTGAGCATGATTATTACCTGGGATTGCAATAAAATAGTAGAGGCACAATAAATATAATCTATTAGTAGATACATATAAGTACCACTACTATTCAACTAACGTGATAATAAAGAAACACAATACTCAGATGACAGCTACCGTCTGGTCGCTACTTGCATACCAAAACATCAGAAGATACTTCTCCGAAATATATTTTTATTGCATCTTTTGTTAGTAACTTGATAGAATATATGCCTGAAAGAGGATGGTATGATAGAGAACTTCTGACATATGTTTAATATCAAATATATATTATCACTTATTTCTTCAAGGTAATTTGGGCTTTAATTGCAAATGGATGTTTTCCTCTGAAATTTATGGGACTTTACTTCTAGCTTGTTAACAGGCTTACAGGATTTTTAGTTTTTAAGTAAAGGGAGGGGGGAGTAAAAATTAATATAATCTGCCAATTTGGAACATTTGCCCAAAAAATTTTGGCTTATTATTTGTGAAGGTTGATCAATTATGGGTGCAAGTAATATGTATGATATTAGTCCACTCAAAGGGATGTATGATCTCTTAAAAATTTTAGAATCATTACAGTGATTCACAATTTATTACAAATGTCAGTTAAATAGATTATAAAGGAACGTGGCTGGCTTTCGGTACCCCTATCTATATTTTCTACACCTTTCTTCCTCTTAGCCCACTAGTTATGGTGCTCCAGAACTTAAGTGAGTTTCACCCCAGCATATTGGTACCTATGAAATTTACTAAAACAGAGTTATGTCCATCACACAGACATTGTCAGCAATGAATAACAGATATAATTTGTCTTAGTTTGAATCTTGATTTTAAATTCCATTACGTAGCCGTTTTAGCTTGCTGAAAGTTTGTATCTAATGTACAATAAGCACCTACTGAATATTTAGTGTTTTCTTTGTGTGGGGAAGTCAGGAAGCATCATTTGCAGAGTCACTCAGTGACTAATTTGAAGTATTAAGTTTGGTGCACTGTAGGGATGGCAAATTCATGAACTTCCATACTCCTTCTCCCCATCAGCCACAGCAGACCTCACTACTTCATCCTAGTTCGCTTTCTGTTTTAGATAGTAACCACAGTCTCAGACACATGGAACAACCTCAGATTCCCATTCAGCAGAGCACTCAAGGCAACCATGAACAATCTGGTATATCCTTGGAAAGACTGATACCCTGATGATCACAGACTTGGGGTACAAATTCAGCCTTGCTGGGGCGCTTGGGTGCCTCAGCAGGTTAAGCATCTGACTTTGCTCAGGTCATGATCTGTCAGTCCATGGGTTTGAGCCCCATGTTGGGCTCTGTGCGGACAGCTCAGAGCCTGGGGCATGCTTTAGATTGTGTGTCTCCCTCTCTCTCTGCCCCTCCCTGCTCACACTCTATTTCTCTTTCAAAAATAAACATTAAAACAAACAAACAAACAAACAAATAATTTCAGCCTATGTGCCTTTCCATAGAGGAGTTAAATGGCCTCTGGTGAGTCATTTAATTTCTCTGTGGTCTGTTTTCATCCTGAAAATATGTCAGTGAAAATATGAAGATCTGATGCCATAAATTTATGTTTACATCAGAATAGAGAATGATTTTTTTTTTAATGGTAGAAGTAGTTTTGGATAAAGAACAAACACTATTAGTAGTTCAGTCAGTTCACTCTTCAGTCTAATGAAAACAATTTTTCCATTGGGATTATTTTAGGGAAAAGTGCTACCAATTAGAAATACTGCCTTTTCCATTTTTAATGCACTATTTTCTTCAAGTATATTTTTGGATGATCTTTATTAATAAGTTAAAGTACACAATTATTTTTGGAGTTTATCTTAAATTTATCTTCCTACAAAATAACAGAGAATACCTAGAAAATAAGATTAGTCTTCCACATTTCAGCAAAATTTATCACAACTTTTTAATTTCTGGTATTTTCTTTCATTATTGTTGCCAAGAAAGCTCAGAAGGGGCAAACACTTTAGGATTAAAATGAATGGAACTCAAACTAGATAATTTCAGATCATTACACAACTTGTTTTAATGTACAAAATTCATTACCAATCCTCTGCATTCACTATTTCCATAAGATAGCATGCTGTTGTTGTTTCCACTTCTATTTCTGTTTTGCATTGAACATTTGAAAAATGTCTTATGTTTAAATATTTTCCACAAAGGATAGCATTCCATATTAATTAACACTGTTTTTGCTAAGAAAAATATTCTTTTTTAAAAAAAGCCAAGGTATAAAATTAGAAATTTCTTCTTTATTCAGGAATACACTATGTGCTTATAAAAGTCTTAATTGTAATGTGTTCTATCAATTATAAATAGGAAATACTAAGTATACAGTCTTAAAAAATAAATTCTGGGTGAGCCAATTTAGGAATAGTCTAGTCCATGGAAACTAAGTAAGTACCTCAATTCTTAAGGGAACAAGCAAAAATTCTACATATGAAAATATATGACTTACATATTTAGAGATCCCTTAAGAATATAGGTAGTATCCATGCTATCTAAAAACATGAAGTCACTCTATTTAAAAATTCTTGAATGGCCGCTTCAGGATTGTTATTCTTTTCCAAGGCTAACTGGTATGTGAATTGGGTCATGAAAGCATTTTTTATTGAATATTATAGTCTAAGGAAACAAATTATACTCTAGTGACAGAATATGTAAAAAAAAAAAAAAGGTCTTGGCATGTTTATATGGTAACTTGCAGACATGGAATGGCAACTTTTCCCTAAAAAATGTAAATATGTATTGTATCTATCCATAATCTCTACTTAATTTTTGCATATCAGCACTATCTCATCAAACGATTCCTAAAAGTTCAAGAATGGTGTAGTGGTGAATCAACCATATGCCGTTATATATTTCAGGTAAATTTTAATGCCATCAACTCATAGAAACAGTGAAGTGTATAAATGATGAAATATAATTGAAGAGAGAATACAAGAAGTAACAGAAAACCAACTAATTACATCAGTATCTTAACATTAATCATCTCTTGATTATCTGCATCAATGAAAGGGAGTGGCTAATAGAAAATCACAGATAATCTATTTAGTGGGAGTGGGTCTCTGGCTTTGTGCTTAGTAGCCAAATTTCTAATTGCCCAGTGTAACTTACTGCAAATGTGTTGTGAGGATGCCCATCACCAGAAGAGTGGCCACAGACACATAATTTTGTTTCTGGAAGCAATTCCTAGATTAAACAAAGAGAATCAGGAGTTGGCTTTTTTTCCCTCCAATCTTAATGCTCAAACTAATAATGTACAATATCATTAAAAAATATTTTTGGATTATTATCTTGGTAGGTGAATATAGATGAGACTATTCCATCTTTGTGTCACGGTTAAAAATGGTATAGATTTAAATAAAAATAATTTGGCAGATACAGAGTTGGATATTTGAACATAATGAATTAACCACTAACCAAAAATAATTCGTCTGCCATGATCTTGACTTAACAACCTCACTTCCCATTTCTAAGCTAAAATTATGGCCAATGTTAATGAATACTCCTATAAATTTAAATGATACTGTGATTTTAGAGTATGGGGTGGTATTTATCCTTAAAACTTTAATTATGTGTTTTTGAAAAAGCTAACTGTTGACTTGTACTCCATTATAACAATACAGATGAACATGAATCCTGTCTTGTCATGAAATGTGAGGATAATCACAGGAATCTCTTTAACTAAGCTGCCTTGGCCATGCATTACTATTAACACAAATGTTGCCATTAAATATATATTTGAGACCACGGAGCCAAACTCTAGAATCTCTGTGAAAACCTGTTGAATTGTACCACTTGCACTGAGAACTACTCTATACACTCAAATGTATAGTTTGCATTTCTATCTGTAAAAGCAAAGTGATTATTTATTGATAAATGACATGGAATGTCATTTTTTACCTAAGTAGCATGAGACATTTCAAAGATTTTGTCTGAAGGGCAAAAGGATTACACTGCATTTGAACAGACCATGTGACAACACATCCTTAGACTTCATGTATGATATGAAAGGATGATCCCCATTCATAAGATCCACAAGGGAAATTATATCAGAAAAGAAGAAAAGCAAGGAGGGCTGTGGTAGGGGTGTCAGAGGTATTTGTAGTGGTTTGATGCATGTAAATATTACATCTTATAAATAATTCTTTTCAAATACATCTCTGAAGTTCAGGGTCTCTGTTTAAGAAGCGGATTGTATATGCTTTACATGACTACGTGCCATTTTCTGCAAGATAAGAGCAGCATTAATTCAAACAGGAAAAATGGCTTCCAAAATATACCTTTCCTTTCATTTCCTATGAAGAAGTATGTTAACCTGATGCTGGCAGATGAGGACTACAGAAAAAAAAATGTTCAAGTTATATTTTACTGTCAGAATCCAACAAACACGTTTTCATCTAAATTATTTTGTCAACAGCCTTGTAGTACCCTTGCTAACCTTATTTGGCACCAGTGCATAATTAGATACACAGGGGTGTGACTCCAATTGAAGGTGTTGGCATTGTAGCACTCTGTGAAAATATTAACTATGAGGTTAACTCCAATTTTCTCTTCTTTAATTAAATGCACATGGTACTAATGAGGTAACCTACTGTTCCTTGATAGCACTAATTAGCTAAGAGGAGAGTACACTCTCACACTGCAATTTAAACCTAAAAATAAGGTTGAAATATGCTAATTGCAGGCAATTTAAAACAGTACAAGTTGAAGAACTAGTCATAATAAGAGAAACTGACTGCTTTACAGCTAGGCAGCTGTAACTTTGGTTAAAATCAAAACAAGCCACATGATTTTTGGACTGCTATTTAACAAGGTCATAAGCATCCTAAAAAAAATGAAATGCGACCCCATACTGTAGCAATGAACCATACTAACAAAAAATCCTCAGATGAACACTCGTCAACATAAAAGCAAAAGCAAGTGAGCATCGCCAGAACTCCGAAGGCGCCATGACACTATTTACATTTATACTGAAAACTAAACTCCATAAATAAGCAATATCACCTTAAACTCTTTCAAGAGCACCCAAATCAAATATTGTACTTTGTGTCTTCAACATACCACAAAACACACTGGAGTCCTGAAGATCTGCCATCCCAGTCACGGGGTCAGAAGGAAGGATACATAGAAGCTTACATAATAAGCCTCGACACTCGAGAAATATAGAAATGAGAAATTTCCAGATAATGTACAAGTACAGTGATAAAAGGAATACACAAAAGATGCTATGGAATAAAATGGTGTAGGTACCATTTAAGGAATACAGGTGTGAAAATATCAGAAGGATTTTATTATGAGGAGATTTTCACTACTCCTCTCTACAGATGAGAGGTTTGGGATGAAAGTAGCCTGGAGCTTCACGGTGAGAGAGAATATTCTCCATTCTTAGCTCAAATGACTCAGAAATATAATTTCAATAAATCCAAGTATAATCCAAACGTATTTTCTTGAGTTGCTTCTCAAACATTTCCCAAATGTGGTTTTAAATGATAAACAATGAGATAAACTTTGATACACAGCATGCTTCTGAGAGACCTTCAGATCATTAAAATATATGTTCTCACTGTACAAAGTATATTTTCCTTATTTTTTGATTCTGTAAAATCCATAACGTCATATTTTTATTAATCAGAAACTTTAACTCACCAAAACACTCACAGATGGACAATGCCAAATCATTCTTGTTAACACAGATAGAAATAAAGTACACTAAAATGATAGTGTCATTCATTGATCCTTAGGGACAAGAGATAGGGACTGCCCCACACTAACGACTCACAGTGACATTTTTTTTGCCCCTGCCACTTAGCATGCAAAATTATAAAGTCTATGCATTTTAAACAATAGAAAGAGTTGAGCAAGCAGGGTGCCTGGGTGGCTCAGTTGGTTAAGCAACCGGCTCTTGATTTGGGCTCCTGAGTTTGAGCCCCGAGTCGGACTTCGCAGTGACAGTGCAGAGCCTGCCTGGGATTCTCTCCATCTCTTCTTCTCTCTCTCTGTCCCTCCCCTGCTCTCTAGCTCTCAAAATAAATAAATAAACTTTGAAAAAATTAAAATAAAAAGAAAGAAAGAGTTGAGCAAGCAAGAGTTAAAAAGCAAAATTTGTGAAAATAGAAAGCCAACTTAAAGTTTACTGAAGAACAATAATAGGAGAAAGCAAATCATTTGAAAGGCAAAAGCTTTTAACTCCAAACTAATAACTCCTGGAGTTAAAAGTATGTGGGAATAAATTTTGCACTACCATTAGCCCGTCACCCTGTCTTGCCAAAAGGCTTGGTTGAAAAAACTGTGCTTTGAAAAACCCACCCAACTTCTTCTCCTGCCTGTCCTAGAGCTTTCTACAACAGAAAGTGATAGAATATTGGCGACAGAGGCTAATAAGTCTCTAATCAACCATGCTTTACTAGATTCATGAAGTTGCGGGTCTGTAAAGGAGTAGCAAGGCGAATGAAATCAGTCACTTAGAAATGGGTCTCCTACAGGCAATCTGACATATTCCAACAAATTGCAGGAAAATACAATGTGAATGGATATTTTAAATGTTTGCATCTGTTTCAAATAAGCACAAAAGAACCTCTTAACAGTGAAAAGGCCAGGACAGTGTACTGGAATGAGCTTTCGACATTAACTTCAGAAGGAATCTATTCTTCTGTTAAATATGGATCATTGTAATTTTCTGTTAAAACAATAAAAGGTAAGCCATTCAGTGTTGAAAACAAAAATACTAGCTCTGGAGACAGTATGACAGGGTTCAGATCCTGACTCAACACTTAGTAGCGGTGTGAACTTGAGCAAGTTATTTAGCCTCTCTTGGCCCCTCTCTCTAGGAAGGGTAATAAATGACACCATCATAAGATCAAATACACTGATTTGTATCTAGAACAGTGCTGGAACCCATATGTTCAACAATGTACTTAATATTTATTCGCTGTCATTACTGCCTCAGAACATTCAATTTTTTTTCAAATAAAAATATTATTAAAGTCCTACTATGTATGCAGTACTACATGCTGTAAAGTATACACAAATTCCCAAGACATCATATCTGCATACAAATAGCTTTCAGTCTCTCATTAGACTTCATGATACAAATCAAAACCTCTTTCACATGAATAAAAAATCTTTTGACCACGGAGGTAAAATATCTGTACTCTGAAAACTACATGACAGTGATAAAAGAAATTAAGCATGACACAAATAAATGGAAAGATATACCATGCTCATGGATTGGAAAAACTAATATTGTTAAAATGATATTACCCAAAGTAGTCTACAGAGTGAATGCAATCCCTATCAAAATACCAAGAACATTTTTCATAGAACTAAAACAAATAATCCTTAAATATATATGGAACCATAAAAGATCCTGAAGAGGCAAAACAATCTTGAGAAAGAAGAACAGATCTGGAGGTATCACAATCCCAAATTTTAAGCCATTCTACAAAGCTATATTAATCCAAACAGTAATGACACGGGCACAAAAATAGCCACATAGATCAACAGAACAGAACAGAGAGGCCAGAAATAAACCCACACCTATATGGTCAATTAATCCATGACAAACGAGACAAGAATATACATGGGGAAAAGAGAGTCTCTTCAACAAATGGTGTCGAGAAAACTAGACAGCTACATGCAAAAACAAAAAACAAAAAACAACAAAAAAAAGTGAAACTGGACCTTTCTTACACTGACAACAAAAATAAACTCAAAATGGAGTGAAGACCTAAACATAAGATATGAAACCATATAACTCCTAAAAGAAAACCTAAGCAGTAAACTATTGGACATCAACCTTAGCAATCCTTTTTTTTTTTTTTTTTTTTTTTTTTTCCGCGGTGGAAGGGGGATCTATCACCTCAGGCAAAGGCACAAAGGCAACAAAAGCAAAGATAAATTATTGGGACTACATTAAACTAAAGCTTTTGTATAGTAAAGGAAACAATGAACCTAAAGGGAAACCTACTGAATGACAGAAGATACTTACAAATGATAGGGGGTTAGTATCAAAAATATATAAAGAGCTCATACAACCAATGCCAAACAAAACAAATGCTCCAAATCAGAGGACCTGAACAGATACTTTTCCAAAGAAGATGTACAGATGGCAAGCAGGCACATGAAAAGATCCTTGATATCATTCATCATCAGGGAAATGCAAATCAAAACCTCAATGAGGGGCGCCTGGGTGGCGCAGTCGGTTAAGCGTCCGACTTCAGCCAGGTCACGACCTCGCGGTCCGTGAGTTCGAGCCCCGCGTCAGGCTCTGGGCTGATGGCTCGGAGCCTGGAGCCTGTTTCTGATTCTGTGTCTCCCTCTCTCTCTGCCCCTCCCCTGTTCATGCTCTGTCTCTCTCTGTCCCAAAAATAAATAAAAAACATTGAAAAAAAAAAAATTAAAAAAAAAAAAAAACAAAAAAAAACAAAAAAAAAAACCTCAATGAGATATCACTTCACAGTTGTCAGATTGGCTAGTATCAATAAGGCAAGAAATAACAAGTGTTGACAAGGATGTGGAAAAAAAAGGAAACTTTTGGGCCCAATTGGTGAGAATGTAAACTGGTGCAGCCACTAGAGAAGACAGTGGGGAGGAATGGGGCACCTGGGTGGATCAGTTGGTTAAGTGTCCCCCTCTTGTCAGGCTTGGCACTGACAGTGGGGATCCTGCTTGTGATTCTCTCCTTCTTTCTCTGCCCTTCCCTCTTCTCTTTTTCTCAAAATAAATTAATAAATTAAAGAAAAAATAAAACAGTACAATGGTTCCTCAAAAAGTTAGAAATACCATACCACCCAGCAATTCCACTTCTGAATCTGAAGAAAACAAAAACTCTAATTTGAAAAGATATATGTACCCCTATGTTCATTGTAACATTATTCACAATAGCTAAGACATGGAAGCGTCCTGAGTCCCATCAAAAGATGATGAATAATGAAGATGTGGCATCCATGTATACAATGCAGTATTACTCAGACATAAAAAAGAAAGAAATCTTGCAATTTGCGACAACATGGATGGACCTGCAGGGTATTCTGCTAAGAGAAGTAAGTTAGACAAAGAAAGATAAATACCATATAAGTTCACTTACATGTGAATCCAAAAAAACAAAACAGAAACAGTCTCATAAATGAAGAGAACAAATGGGTGGTTGCCAGAGGGGTGGGAGGATGGGTGAAATAGATGAAAGGGATTAAGAGGTACAGACTTCCAATTATAAACTAAGTAAGTCATGGGTATGTAAAGTACAGCATAGGAAATAGAGTCAATAATACTGCAATAACTTTGGTGACAGATGTTAACTAGACTTATTGTGGGGATCATTTCATAATGTATATACATGTTGAATCATTACATTGCATACCTGGAATTAATATATTATTGTATGTCAATGATATTTCAATAAAATTAAAATAAAATACATTATTTTTTAGCTTTTTAGAAACCTGATGCAGCAAAGCAAAAATTAATATGATTGTGTTTGCATTCAGTAACAAGGTGAAGTGACTTCTAAAAGAAAGAATATAATTTTTGCAAAGTTGATGAAGGTATACGTTTCATAGAAAAATAGGCAAGAATTATATATTGATCGTTTATAACAAATAAAAATGTTTTAAATAAGTTTGTTGCTCGAGGCTGGCGGAAGCTGTGCTCAAACTTTTCTTTAACCTTTCTTCAGATTTTATTTTTTTATTTAAAACATTTTTTTTAATGTTTATTTATTTTTGAGACAGAGAGAGACAGAGCATGAACGGGAGAGAGTCAGAGAGAGAGGGAGACACAGAATGCGGAGCAGGCTCCAGGCTCTGAGCTGTCAGCAGAGAGCCCGATGCGGGGCTCAAACTCACGGACCGTGAGATTATGACCTAAGCTGAAGTCAGACGCTCAACCGACTGAGCCACCCAGGTGCCCCAGATTTTATTTTTTAGTAATCTCTACACCCAACATAGGGTTTGAACTCACAACTCCAAGATCAAGAGTTGTATGCTCCACTGACTGAGCCAGCCAGGTGCCCTTTTCTTTAACATGTTTAAAAAAAGCTGAAATACAATGATATCTGAATGGAACCGTAGTCCACATTTTAAAGGTACACAAGTTTTTAAAAAAGTGTTTAGCTAGTCAAGAAATATGGCCACTCTTGACCTGGTATAAAACAAGAACAAAATTAAACAGTTGGTTGGCCTTTCTTCTACTCCAACTGTTTAGTTTGTTGGTTTGGTTGGCTGTTTTGAGGCCATTCATTATATCTTATGGAAACTGCCCCCGGGAAAGTGTGGCCAGGGTTGTGCCAGGACGTTCTGTGTTGGCTTAGCAAATTCAAATTGCTTCATCCTTCTCCAGCCCATGTTTGAAAAACAGATTCAAAGCTGTCTAGTTCTGAAGAAAAGGTGAAGAAAACAGGACTAATGCCTGGAAAAGATTTTGTATATTTCCTTAGTCCAGTGGCTCAAAGTGGTTGGGTTAGCCCTGCCTTCCTTTTTTTCCCCCTGTGGCACAGACTGCAAAACCCACATAAAGTTGAGGAGCACATGATGTGGCCATCAAAGAATCACTTTGCAGACAAGGGAAATGAAGTCAAAGGAGCTGAAATTATTTACAAAAGGTCATGCTTTTCTTTTTAAATGTTTATTTATTTTTGAGAGAGGGGGAGGGGCAGAGACAGAGGGGGACAGAGGATCAAAGTGGGCCCTGTGCTGACAGCAGAGACCCCGAAGCAGGGCCTGAACTCATGAACTGCGAGGTCATGACCTGAGCCAAAGTCAGATGCTCAACACACTGAGACACCCAGGCGCCCCAAAAGGTCATATTTTTGTATTTATTTTTAAGGCTTCTGTGCACAATTGTACAGGTTCTCAAACTTTAGCATGTGAAAAAATCTCTGGATAAGTTGTTATAACTGCAGTTTCAAGGCTACATTCCTAGAGAATCAGATGCAAAAGATCTGGGATAGGGTAAAAGAATATGCATTTAAAAAAGCATCTTGGTGATTGTGATTTAGAGCTTCTTTAATTCTACTTTGAGAAACCTTGTCTTTTGTGTTCAGGATATTTGCATTACAGGTAAGTTTCATTATTTCATTCTATTTAGTCAGTCAACACTTTTTTCAGAAGGTTGCCATTGTCTCCATCTAGATACCACAGACACTTGGGAAGATTTGTGATTTTAAAGTACTTAATAGTAATCAACTCAACACACTGAAATTTCCAAAATAAGATTTGATCCCCATTTCATAGTGAAAAAGTACTGAAGAATTAAGAAAAATTACAGAATATAACAATGTTGAAGTCAGATTTTTCGCTCTGTTTTTGTCAATCCTGTCTCATTCACCTCAGAAAACTGCCATCATAACTGGCACTAATTGGCACCCTTGTTACAAATCTCAGCAGAGGAGTCAAGAATAGAAAGATATGGACACCTCTTACCCAAGCACCTGGCTGTCTGCACAGGTGAGGCTGAGATCAAGGATGGGACAGATGACCTGGCTGCCGTCTGTGAGAAGGATAAGACCTACAACTGTTCCCTGACTATGTAGACAACTTGAATCTCCAGGGATGTTAATCAAGTATCTCTCATGTGTCTAAAGTCACTGAAAAACAAAAGATGCCCACAGTGCTCCTACAAGTGATGTAGTTATTATATTTTAAGAGGGGATGAAGGCAGCAGTTAACAGACACTTCTGGCTTGAGATACTCCTACAGAATATTAGTGACTATTGTAATTTTTCTTGTGATTTGCTTGCTTATTTTATTCAAGAAAATATTTTAAGCTCTTCTGAAAAAAAAGGGAGTTGGATTTCTCATGAACATCTGGAGGGCAGAAGAGAAAAATTTAAGTATGTAATAATTACTGAATTGATAAAATGAACATACTGAATGTAATACGATTTTTCCTTTTCCTGAGTGTGTTGAGGCTAAGCAGAAATCACTATGCAAACATAAGAATAACAGTCCCAGTTTTATGCTCTTCTTTTTTACTTTGTAGTTGAAAGAAAATGTAGATGTGTCTTGCTACCTTGAGTTAGGTGAGGTAATATAGGGTCAGAGTACGCCATGGGAAAACAGCTTTCTCTATGAAGTGAGAATGTACAGAGCAGCGGTCCTGTATGCCAGCACAGGACACCACAGATTTACTGATCACATATTTTATGTCACCATAATGAGTTCTACTCTATTTTTTATCTTGGCTGCTGACTTCTTTTTAATCCTCAACCTCCCCTTCCCCTCTGGTCCAATGTCTGGGCAGAAAGCTTGCGCACACACCTCTCCTTTGCCACTGTAGGGAAACTTAAATCCCCACTCAAGGGATCTTTTCTCCAACTCACTTCAGAGGCCCTAGAAAGACCCAACCCATTCCCTCCTGGACCTGCTGGTGTCCAGTCAGCTCTCCCCAGGAGTCTCTTTCTTGTGTGAGGAAGAAAATTTCTCTCAAAGTTCTCTTGGTATTTGGAGTGTCATGAGCTTTGACATCTGAACCAAATTTTGGGTGGGGGTCCCTCTCACTTCTGTGGATACAAAGTCAAGCGGTAGCACCTAACCCAAAGAATTTATAGTCAAATCAGGAAGACAAACTACTAGTGACTAGTAACATATTATATGCTATAAAAGATGGATGCGCAGGGTGCCATGGAAGCATAGAGGAAGGACAGAAAAGGATTTTAGCCTAGGTGATGATGAGTAGATGTCGATATACAAAATGGGTATGTGGTGGGTGGAGGTAGGGAGCTTTCAAGATCAAAGGAGCAGCCTATACGAAGGCTTGCAGCTAAATGACCCCCTGCTGCATTCAGAGAAACATAGACAGATGGTCTAGCAAGGCCAGAGAACAGACAGGGTGGCAGGCATGAGGACAAAAGGGAGAAGCAGAGGCCAGATCTTCAAGAGCATCACGTAAAGTGGCCTTCACGTGCATCAAATTTCTCATCACTAAATGTGTACTTCATCTGCTTTTTCTCTTGGAGGATTCATTGAAGGGTTAAATACATAAAACATTTCGGAAGTATTTAGAATACTATAACTGTGACCCTGAAAGTAACTGACCAGTACATGTTGGCACAAGTGATTCTTTTAAAATCTTTACGGTGGCAAGAAATCACTTTTTGTTTCCAGGAATTTTCCTTCCTCCTCCGTCCAGTCAGCTGCTTTCCTAGGACCTTACATATGTCTTATTCCTTATTATTTTTTCCCAATTCCTTAAGTCTACTGGTAAATTCAAGTATATTTAAAGTCAGTTCAGTATCAAAATTTCATTTGGAAAACTGGGCTGCAAGACCAGAAGAGTACTAAAATGTAATGTGTCTGAATCGTGTCCCAATAAAGGTACAGAACTAAATTAACTTTTGTATTACCAAGCAAAAGTTAAGAAAAATAACTTGATGTGACACACCAGGATATTTTTATCTCCCAGAAAGTTTTGTGATTAACTACACTGAAAACTTTGGAAAACATAAGATCTTAGTTCAATTTTATAAATGCAGCACTCAAGGAAATGAAATGAACTTTTTAAAATTTGGGGTTCAGAAAAAGAAAGGAATGCTTCGTACTAGATTTACTGGATATTGCCCCTTTCCTTGCTATTTGGGGCATTCAGAATATAATTTCACAGATGATATATTTTTCTTAATGTGATTTTCAGACTCCATCTAATGGAAAATGCCTGGTTAGGATTAAGAGACATAGTACAGATGTTAAGCTACATTTGCATGCAATTATTTCTAAAACAAATGCCAGGGTACAGAGTCTATTGAAATGGCTTTCAGGACGGCTGGCACAATGCATTAAACCAGCTTCCAATTTCTAAGTAAGTCAATATTCTGACTATTTCAAGTCAAGACACTGAGCACAAGCATAAACCTTAGATTTTTTACCTTGACACATTGTCCAAGAATGTATGGACATAGGGTTAGAGCCCAAGAATTCAGGGTAGGGATTTAACATTTTTTAAAGAAAAAGCCTTTCTTGCTTAATTAAAAAAAATGCATTTTACGTTTTAATCTCCATATCTGAAAAAAATTAAAATTACTATGAAATAAGTTAAACTAATAATTTAATAGGTGAAATAAAACAGAGAGTAATACATTAGAAGTGCTGTGTAGCTTTCAACTTGATTCAGGGTTTTGTTTGTTTTTTTTCAAAAACAACAAAAACTATCCATAAAGTTATTAATTTTTTGTTAGTAGAAACCTTAGCTTAGCTGATGGTCTTGTAGTGATACACTTTTAAACGTCATACTAGAAGTAAGACACTCTTGTTTAAAGTACTTCTGAAATGCATCTATCCTCAATTTTAACAGATACATCGTAAGTAGTGAGTGGCAGGACAAAAAGGAGCCATTCACTGCCTTTTTGGAGGAGGCGCTAACCCTACATGTCCTTGGAGTCGATGGACTGGGCAAAACCTTTAATTACCCCTCAGGAATCTTTTCCATAGACATGTATTTTCGGATTTGGACTTGACTCCATGAATGAAGTACGCAGAGCAACTGCTGTATCTATTACGCATCACGACAAAACACTGAATCATACTTTCATTGGTCAAAATTCAGAAAGTATCAGCGTCTCCTTTACCGTGTGCTTTACTCCTCGTTGAGGAGCAATTGAAATCATGTAGCCCTAGGAATTTACGAGGGGACTAGAAGTTGTGGCAGGTCCTTTTCTGATCCCTGCAGGGGAAGCAGCAGCAGCCCTTGGATCAGCTACTTTTTATCCGCTGTTGGTCTCAGTGGCAGCTCCTTTTCTTGCCAATAATGATAAATGATAGACTCTTTAATGAGGAATAGAGACTGCAAGCTGCACACACAGAAGCTTATCTTGTTGGCATCTCTGATTATAATTTGCTCCCTATCAACCTCTTCTCCCTCCTGACTGTGATGTGAGGTAGAGAGGAAACCTTAAGGAAGAGGATCAATTATTTAAAAATAGTACTCTTTCCGACAGAAACTCTTCCCATTAGGCATAGAAAACTCTCATGATGCCAAGAGAAACTCCCGCAGAGTCCCAGCCCTGCCCTGCACTTTTTTTTTCATATCAAAAGATTATTCTACACATTGTTGGGTAAACATCTAACTGCATCATCAAGTCCCACTGCGTTGTCAACAGTGCCTCCCAACAGGTGGAGATGATGAAGTACAGGACAGAAAGGAATATTGGAAGTCAGAATCACTCCAGTAGAATCTTTTAACCATAGTGGTGACAGAGACTCCTCCAGGGAGTCTCCACTCATTCCCCCATCTCTTCCCTTGCAAACCACAGCTTTATCGCAGTCACAAATGGATCTAGATCCTGGACAATGAAGACAATCAAGAAAAGGCAGGATTCCCGTTTCATACCTCATCATCCTTGTTATTTTAAACTTGTTTTCCAAAAATGAAAAATTTGAGAGACCTTTTGGACAGCAATTAAGAGGCATATGCTATCAGTGATTAATACCAGGATAAAAAGCACAGGAATTGGAATCAGACAGACTTGAATTCATGTAGCAGCTCAAACTACCAGCTATGTGACCTCAGATAGTGTAATTTAACCTTTCCAAGCCTGTTTCCTATTCTGAAATAAGACAGCATAAATAAACACATTATCGGGTACATCAAGTGAGCACTGAATATATATGGTAGCCAAGTGAAATAAAATCACAAATGCTTTAGAATCTCTCTTTTGTTAGAGAAAAAGAGGCATTAAAAAAGAATAGGAACATGAGAAATGTGACTTCTCTAACATCTCTGGTTGACGCCTCAGCTTTCCTTTTCATTGGCTTAGTCACCTATTTAGTTATGATCACCCACAACACCTGTCACTAAAGGCCGGATGGGGACTAAGATAAAGCCCTTTATTGGGCAGGGGAGTCTGTATCACTACACTGAGCAAGTACAAAATCCTCACACAGATACATGAGTGAACTAGTAGTAAAAGGCTGCTCTGTATTCGCAAAACATGGTTTAAAATATCAAAATTAGTGTTTGACACTTAAAATACGAAAATACAATTGAAAGTAACTAGATTCCACGAGGTAAGATTATTAAAATAAATATAATGTAACTTCTCCAAAGAATTTATTTTTGAGAGTTTAGGTCCACAAAAAGATGGACAGCTGAGATGTGTTCTGAATTAGAAAAGATGGAAGGAGAGCAAAAGCTATCACAGTAATCACTATGCATAACAATAGAAAAAGAAAATAGTAGCCCAGAGCCAGGATCACAAACTTGCACAAAACCACCAGGGCTATATATGTACTAAAAATAGTATAGAGACGCCATTTTTTAAATGTATTAAACAGTTTACCAGGAAAGAAAATGTCAAAATTTTAGAATTGTGTTACTCTTAGAAATTATTCATTTCTAAGCCAGGACCATGTTTCATTATCCAATAGCTGCTCTCAAGAATGAAGCTAATTTACATTTAAAATAGGAGTACAGTCTACTCTTTAAAAGCACAATGGTAAACACACCAATTTGACAATTACATTAATATGAGTATTTGCATAATCTGTCTTCCACACCTGTTCTTAATTTGAAGCAGCTGCAGGACAAATCACATCACATTAATCTCAATGGGTATGTGTGTGTTCCAAACAGTAATGCGCGCATCTTATTTTTCGAAGATCTTTTATTTTTTAAATGTTTCCTGACTTTTAAAATTTTGGTGAAAGTTTTATACAAGCCATAATATTTATTAAGTCAATATTAATTAGTGGAATAAGCATAAAATCAAATAATAACATTAATTAGAGGAATAAGTATAAAACCAAATTAGTGGAATAAGCATAAAACCCTTACATTATTGGCCTCCTCTGTTTCAACATGTGAGAATACTGATTTTTATCGCTGGAGGTTTTTCTTATTTTTTAAGTAACATGTAACATGTATTTTATACACAACAAAAAGGATTAAAAAGAACAATAAAAATATATCTAGAAAACTTCAGTAAGAAATATAACCAGAGAATCAACAGCAAATGCATTAATGGAGAATCAAGCAATAGCTACAAATGATCTGGAAATGTGTTTGCAACACGGATAATTGTGGCATCTTTTGGAACATCTTTTCTAAACTGGATTCCATTTATGTTTTAACAAAACTATATCATAATTTAATGAGCAGAGATTTACTTTCATCTTGTAAAGGATACACTTTGTTTATGTGTATTGAAATATATACTCAGTGCCATCAAAAAGGAAGTCAGATTATTATTGTTACATATTCTTCTACTTCATGTATTTAAATCATTCAGTTAAGATTCTAGCTGGTAGAATCTAAGAGACCCATGTAATCTGTCAACAAAACTGTCTCTCTTTAATCTTCTATTATGCATGGGAAATGAAATTAGAGCTTTCTAAAGATGTTATTTATTTCCTGAAAATTGAATGAGAGCATGAACAGTAATGAACTAGAGCAATAGAGACGATCTGTTTATTTACAGGCTGTTGACTTCCATAGAAGTAAACATTGAATGCCTCAATTCTTAGTTCAGTATTTCATTCAGAATCCCATTTTTACAAGTGCTTTCATTATAGTAGAAGATGAAAATACTTAAAACATTCATTGTAGCTTGCATTTCTATTACATTTTTTTATGCTCATTATTTACCAATTCTCAGCATAAGAGAAACTGAGAGTCAAAAGAGTTAAGTGATTTGCTCAACTCTCAAAACCTGTACCAGCCTTATAGACCAGGCATTCTGACCCCAGAATATTCTTTCTTATCACTCAGAGCTGGTTTTCAATTGAATAATAGCCATTAGTATAAATAAACAGGAGAAAACATTTTTAATAACAAAATATTTTAAAGTTTCTTTTTTTTTCACTTCACAGGATCTGAAATATTTCAACTCATGGCTTTATGTACTAGAAAACACCTTCTTTTTTAATTTTTATTAATGTTTATTTATTTTTGAGAGAGACAGAGACAGAGCATGAGCAGGGGAGGGGCAGAGAGAGGGAGACACAGAATCCAAAGCAGGCTCCAGGTTCTTAGCCATCAGCACAGAGCCTGACGCGGGGCTTGAACCCACGAGCTGTGAGATCATGACCTGAGCTGAAGTCGGACGCCCAACTGACTGAGCCACCCAAGCACCTCCAGAAAACACTGTTTCAACAGTGACTATAATAAAAGAAAAGAACTATTTTCTATTTAGATAAATATAGTGCAAATTCTTACCGAGAACCAAGACTGGTTACTCTAGGAGCAGAAAAATAATTTTTATTACTATATAATTTCAGCAATAAAACCAAGTTATAGTGATTGTGAGAAAAGCAATTTTCACAGTTGTGACCTCTATATAATTATATTTCTAAATATTCCTTATTTTATTTTTCTTCATTAAAAAACTTACATATATAATTGAGCGCACAGAAAAGTACTCTAAACAGATAAGCTGGCATGTCATGGGGCATGTGGAACATAATGGAATGAAAACTATATTTGTATGTAATGAATACGCAATTGTATAATATTCTAACAACAAATTTCACTTTTTCTTTGAGTATCAGAATATTTTAACCTCAGTAAATGAGCTGTAAATTTCTAAATTTTAAAATAATCTTGTTTCTTTTTGTTTTTGCTATCGACAAAAACTAGCTCGTTATCAAAGTTAAAAGCTTTTGACATGTAACCGTAAAGAAGGTTGATTTTTTGTAAATATAAGCTCCTGAAAAGGTCTATTCTTTTGCTAAAAATAAAGGATTAGGATAATAAACTTCTAGAGCTGCAGACAAAGTCAAATCTTCTCAGTTGACAGAAAAAAGAAAATGAGGTTACACAACTAAACTGCCTTCTCCAAGCTCACACAGTTAGTGAGTGATGGAGCCAATCCTTGGATCCAAAGCCTCTCCTGACACCACAGAATCTGACCTCTTCTCTTTATTACAAAACCTCAGCTGAACACTGACAGGTCATTTACAACACGTTCATGCTTTTCTAGATCCGAAACTAAGCTATACTCCAATGGATGAATATACAAATAAATCTTACATGTAAGAGGTCTAAAAACTATAAACCTGCATTCATTTCTAGACTGGCAGAATGATACCACACGCACGGATGCACACAGAAATGCAGGTGATCGCATATATATATACACGTGTTAACACGATCACCGGGAGCTTGGAGTTCAGGTGAATTTCAATTGTTCATACTTTTCGGAACTGCCTGAATTATTTTTTTGTGAGCACACATTGCTTTAATAATCACTCAAAATTAGGCTACTTGAAGATTTTCAATAAAACATAGAACAGTAGTTATATTTTTCATACAACACGTTAGCTCCTAAAAACCTTTACAGACATGAAGATTCATCACATGAGTGCTCTTGATTTTTCTTATTAAAACAGGGTTTATACTTTTGCCTTAGTCTCAGCAATGCAGAAATATAAATACATAACTACCTATGGCACGAGGGTTTCTTTTAAATGTGAAGAAATTATTAAAATACTTTTTTCTCCTTTTCTTCTGCTTTACAATCGGAGTAAAAGTAAACCCCCTTTGGGATTGGCTCTCCCATTTTCCTTTTAATCATCTCTATCCTATTACTTGTTATGCTTAGACTTGTTTCCATACTTCTCAGATTTTGGAACTCAGTCCTCAACAAATTTTAAGGAACCACAAACAATGCCTTAGGAGGGACAAAAATGAGGAAAACCTTATTTTGCTCAGTCTGTGAGTGATGGCTGATTCACTAAACACTTAGAGAAAAGAAAAATCCAATTTATTCCATAGAATGCTCTAAAAAGCCATAACTGTCAAGCAGAGTTTTTTTTTTTTACCTTAAACCACTGAGTTTTGTTTAAAATGGCTTAGAAAAATGGTTATTATCCTGAATTTCTATCTAGCCAGATTGCCAACTCCCTTAGGATAGGAACATTTTGAAACCCCTGTGGTACCTGGTGCCTGCCTAGCAAAGTGTCTAACACACTGAGGGCATTCAGTCATGTTTCTTTGATGGATTGATTGACTGAGGATGTAAATTCTAATACACGGAAATACTGTAAACCACTTTTGAAATCTTACTGCTCTTTTGTTTTTTGCTTGTGGTTTTTCCATTGGAGCATGATAATCATTTGTTTCATATGAAATTATAGAGAGTAGGCTTTTCAATTTATATCTACATTACTCCTGAACTCTCTTCTTATTAACTAAGTATCTAGTTGAATAGAATAGGAAGCAAAAAGGTAGGGAGTGGGGAGAAAATATATTAGCCAACCTTTAGTTTAGCAGTGCTGGAAATTATTGAGTGGGAATGCCAAATAAAATAACTACATCAATTGCTTAAGTAATCATTTCTAATTTGGTTTAAGAAACATTTCTCACTATCAATTATGTCGAGAACAGATGTTTCCTTTAAAGCAATTTATATTGGTATGACATTGTGAATCAATGCCATTTTGACCCTTTAGTGATGGCAAGATACATCTTCGCATTGAGTAATTCATTTATCAGTGCTCCATCAGAAACTTGGGTTCTTACTGCACATTGCTTCAACAAGTTCATGTATTCTCAAAGACTCAGGAATCACTAATCAGAAACCACTTGAGTCTCTTTTTTTTTAATGCTTATTTTTGAGAGAGAGAGAGAGAGAGAGAGAGAGAGCGAGCTAGCAGGGGAGGGGCAGAGAGAAAAGAGAGAATCTCAAGCAGGTTCTGTACTGTCAGCACAGAGCCCATGTGGGGCTCAAACTCACAAACAATGAGGTCATGACCTGAGCAAAAATCAAGAGTCAGACACTTGGGGTGGCGCCTATGTGGCTCAGTCAGTTAAGCGTCCGACTTTGGCTCAGGTCATGATCTCATAGTTTGTGAGTTGGGCTCTCTAGTCAGGCTCTGTGCTGACAGCTCAGAGCCTGGAGCCTGCTTCAGATTCTGTGTCTCCCTCTCTCTCTGCCCCTCCCCTGCTCGTGCTCTGTCTCTCTCAAAAATAAATAAAAACTTAAAAAAAAAATTTAAAAAAGTCAGACACTTGATCAACTGAGCCACCCAGGAGAACCCCACCTTTTTTTTTTTTTTACTATATGTATATACATCTCTGTATTTCATAGATTGATTTCAATATTCTAGTATTTATTAAAGGGGGTGCAAAATGGGTCCTGCAGGTCAGAGTGGGGGAGAAAGGGAGGGAGAAAGGAAAAGGAAAAAATGTAATAAAGAAAAAGGGGAAAGAATGTAAAAAGGGAGAGAAAGAAATGTACATCTTCTTTAGAGGGAAAATGAGCTCTCAAATATTATATCTTTCCAACTCTTCCCTATTTCTTTGCACCTAGTCTACATTTAGCTGCCTGCACTGGAAAGGTATCAGGGTTTGATCTTCTTGCCTAATGATATGCAAAATGACCACTGCAAGTAAGTATTAGAAATAAAATGAAAAGAAACCACATACAGGAAGAGCAAGATAAAAAACAGGTAAACAAATCCTTAAAAAGATCATAATTTTACTAGGGAATAAAAATAATATGGTCACTTGGCTTACTTTGCTTTCAAAATTTATGATGTATTTTGTTTTTAATTTTAATGTTTATTTATTTTTGAGAGACAGAGACAGTGTGTGAGTAGGGGAGGGGAGGGGCAGAGAGAGGAAAAGACAGAATCTGAAGCAGACTTTAGGCTCTGAGCTGTCAGCACAAACCTCCATGTGGGGCTCGAACCCATGAATTATGAGATCATGACCTGAGACGAAGTCGGACGTTTAACCAACTGAGCCACTCAGATGCCCCTATGATGTGTTTCTCAAAGGAAAGTTCATTATACTATTTCCTTTGTTTGAAAGATAAAATCAAATTTCACTAATTCCATAAACCATGTATTTTGAGAAGAAGATGGACTAAGTTCATTTTAATTTCATACTGGATAATTACTACAAAGCATGTAGGACCTATTAGAGAAGGTAAGATTATTAAAAATCATTACACACTTACAGCATCTTAGGTCCAAGCCAGTGATTAAATCTCATTTTCAAGGTGCCCTGGATCAAGGGCTGACACACAGTCAGCAGAACAATCCCAGTTTGGTGGGGCATAGTCACATATAGCATAAGGACCTCCCATTCTTACTCCCCCAGAAAGGTCATCCTTCAACCAGACAGGCAGCCAAAGGCAGGAAGAGAAATTTCTGCCCTTCCTGTCTTCCTACCTGTCCCCAAACTGAGAATTCCTAAAGAAATTATTCATTCATGAAAAAGGTGACCTTGTAATCAGACAGAACTTATATTCATCCCTGGATCTTTGAGAAAGTTACTGAACTTTTCTGGCCCTATAATTCCTCATAGGTAAAATAGGAACAGCACTAACCAATTCTGGGTTAGGTAGAAATACAATGACCAATCAGGGGTAAAGTACCTGAAACCCAGAACACAGCAGGAACTCATACATGTCAGTGGAGCTGGAGATGAAGGGAGAACAAGGCTTCCTCCGAACTTCTACTTACCCCACAAAGTTCCTGTTTTCTTCTAGTGTGGTGGCTTATAACACAGATAATTGCAGAAAATATAGAAAAAGTATGAAATACATCTTTTGTCTTCACTATAGCTGGAAAGAAAGTCAGAACTTTCTCGAGCTTTCCAGCAATACCACAACCCAATACGTAATAGCCAAATGAAAATTTTTCTCCTGACCTTAACTTATTTAAATTTCGGCTTCTAGGACTATTTTTTTTAATCACCCTTCAAAAAAAAAAAAAACACTGTTTCTCTACATGCAATATATGCATATGCTTTACTTATTTAAACTTCTCAGTATTTGTTTCACTGCCTATGCATGTTGCACCAGGGTGCCTAACCAGCCCTGTAGAGCATCAGCAGCAACTTCCAGGAGGAGAGGCATCACCTCTGCTTACTTGATCTCGCATTGTGCTTTCCTCAGTACTGAATATATACTGGATCTGTAGGAACATTTTAGTTATAACTAAAAATATTAAAGCTTAGAATTAAGTCCTATAACCCACTCATCTTTAGTCACTTTAATACATAGGTTTGTGTCTTTCTAAATTTTCCTAGAAGAAAAACAACAACAATAACAACAAAACTTGTCACTGAAGTATCTCAAGTCATATCATCTCTTTTCACATATTCCTTGGGCCAAATGAGTTGGCACTAACATCTATTGCAAACTGTTAGTGGCAGACACCGTTAGGTGCCTGATGCAAAATTTATCGTTCCTTTTTTCCCTATGAAAAGTTTGGGTTTAGTGTAACAAAGTACCTGGTCAAACGTAATCAATCAGCTACCCAGATTCAGTTGAAGCAATGTGTTCATGTGATACTGTTCAGGCCAACGAGAAGGAAACAGAAGCTACCATGTAAGGCTTCTTGGAACACTTGTTATTAAAGGGGCTCTGATTCAGCTGGCACAAGCTTATTTGTATTTTGCCATCCCCTTCTTTCCGCCTGGAACATGCCTGGAAAAGGGGCAGCCATCTTGTGACCATGAAGACAAAGGCTACACAGGGGCAGAGCAGGAGGCTAAAAGAAACGTTGGTCTTTCATGTTATCCTTGAGCAGTTGTACCAGCCAAATATAGACTGCATATCTGAGGAGTTCATGCTTTATGAGAAAAATAAATCTATATTCTTAAAAAGAGCAGCTGACAAATTCCATAGAAAATTAGGCAGTATTTCAGTGGAAATATTTGAAATTCACATGGCTAAATCAATAGATACAATCAACACATAAAAGTTATATGCCAATAAATCATACAGAAAGTATAGTTCTTTGATGATATTTGAAAAATCCTCACATCTCATTTGTAATCTTGTACATTTCTGGTATAATTTTGCTAAGCACACTTCTTACTTCCAGTTCCTTAGGAAAAGTATCATTGATATTTAGCAGGGTAAGAACATTGCTAGTACAGAATAATCAAGCAGTATATCTTGTTCAAAAAAGAAAAACAGAATAAATAGGGGGAAAGAGCTTATTGTAAGCAAAATGTTATGTATCTATAAAATTAATAAACCAGAAGATAAAATCAGGAAAGAAAATATTTAAGAAAAGATAAAAAGGAGAAAGAATTGTTATTGTTAAATAAGTATATTACATGCTATCTACACAGGAAAAGGAATCGGTTGAAATATTAGTCATAAACAGACTGCCTAATAGAGCTAAGACAAGATAAATTAGCAATGTGAGAGGGGGGTGGGTAATGTGACCTGATTCATGCAACTAATCTAGTCATGTAACTGAATCTTTATAACTAACATATATGGGATGATAAAATAAAAATACGATATGGGTTCTCGAAATACACATGGGTGAGGGATTATTTCTCTCTGAAGAGTCAGAGAAGACTTGAGGGAATAGGGCCTTAAATTGTGTGTAGGAGTCTGGCAACTAAGGTAGCAGGCAGTGGGTAGGTAGGTTTGAATGACCTTCCAAACAGATGGGAGAAATAGAAACCAAGGCAAATAGGTATCAAAGTTCTTATGGTTCATGTCACCCCAGAAAGTGCCTGGTATATAAGAAACAACCTGTAAATATCTATGAATGACTGAATAAATAAATATACAGCATGTTCAGTGGGCAGTAAGGATTAGGTCATGGTTGTGATGTATCAGGTATATGATGACATATAGCCTTTTGTGCCACGGTGAGAGGTTGAAGAAAAGGGAAATTTTCACATTAGAGCAGAGGAATATGACCCAATTAGATCAGAAGGGTTTACATCTGGACACGGTAGAACACAAATCAGAAAAGTTGATGAAAGCATTGTATAAGGGTTGGGAGAGATAAATAATTTCAGTTTAAAACAACTTTATCTAAGTCGGCATGCACCAGCGGGCAAGTGAAAAAAAAACAAATCTGGAGCATGGCAGAAAGGAGAAACTCAATTATAAACTAGCCCTGATGAATGGACTCCACACATTTACCCAAAATGCACTATGTGCCAGACACTGGAAATGTGAAGATGAATAAGACAGAATCCCAGCCTCCAAGTAATTCTGATTCAGTGTGATACCTATAAAAATAGAAGTAGGTATATGACATAGAAGTAATATATAGAAATGAATAATTAAATCTACATTGTGTGTGTGGCAGGAGAGAGTATCAAAAGAGACTTCAGAGTAGCTGACAACGAGAATGTAAAAGGTACCCAGAAGTTTTCTAGATGAAGGTGGAGAAATGCATATTGAGAAAAGAAGGGCAAGGTCAGCTTTGTGGGGACACGAAGTAATGTTAGAGAAACTGCCGCTCCCATACCACGTAAAAAGTGTGCGGTGAACAATGAGATCAGCATGCGAGGGCCACTGTAGCAGACAGCGGTCTTTGAAGTCAATGAGCCTTTTCCTTAAGGTTCTAACACTGAAAGGGATGCCAACTGGACATAGTGCATATGTTGGAGGGCTTTAGAAAACAAATTGTTTTGATCAAAGATACAAGAAGAGAATGAGTTCATTAGTGAAGATTTTACTCATTGAGAGTACTGATGAGAACTGATTGAAAGTAAAATTCTGACAATATTGTTGGAAATGATCCTGGATTATTTGGAAATTATCCATTATCCATGGATAAGTGGAGAGAGACCTCTCAAGGCACCTAGCCAGGGGCCTTTTGAATTAGCTCAGGTTTGAAGACTATATATATATATATATATATATATATATATATATATATGGAAACAAACAAAACAAAACACAGGACAGGATTCAAAGGCTGCTGAATCTGGTAGGAACATGAGGTGCCATTATTTCAGCAGTTTTCATTGTGTAGGTTGAAGAACAGAGTTCCAGACATTAAAAGGCCACAGTATTGTAATAAGATAATTCGGAATCAGTACTTTTTTTTTAATTGTCAGAACACTTATTATTTTTTTTGCATTTATTCATTTGTAAGAGACAGAGAGAGACAGAGCATGAGCATGGGAGGGGCAGAGAGAGAGGGTGACACAGAATCTGAAGCAGTCTCCTGGCTCTGAGCTGTTAGCACAGATCCCAACACGGGGCTCGAATGCACGAGCCGTGAGATCATGACCTGAGCTGAAGTCAGAAGTCTAACCGACTGAGCCACCCAGGCGCCCCCAGATTCAGTACTTTTTATTACAGGGTCCCACTGTTTCAGAAAAGTAGTTTGGGATTTCTGCATATGACTCTGTGGACCAGCTGCATTAGAATCTTCTGGAGAGTCCAAAATATTTTGATTTTTCCAAAATCCAACCCCCTCAAATTTTTACTGAATGGTCTTGGGTGGATCCCCAATTCTCCATTTCTTAAATGTTTTGAAGTATTTCTTGGATTTGAGAAACACTGGCCTAAGCGAACTCTAAGACTGCACAGGAGACTGATGATGGTTATTGGAAATATATTCTTCTGTAATAAAGAGAAAAGTATCAATGATGCCCCAGTTTTGGAGAAACTAAAACTTTAGTCATATTTCAATCACCAATTAGTATGTTTTAAATGTCTGTTACATGCTTGGTTCTATGGGAAGAAGGTGGAATATGAAGAGGATGATTTTATTGTTTGTGGGTTTTTGTTTTTGGTTTTTTTTTTTTTTTTTTTTTGGTTTGTTTTTCCAAAGATATTCTATTGAAGAATTTACTACAGTTCTTCTGTAAGACAACAGATTTTCCTCATGTCAGCACATCAGTGCTCAGTATGTTCTTTGGTTTGTCACTTGAGGACTTGCAGTAGCACTAGCAGAAGATATCAAGGTGGCAGCTTTTACAGCAGCACAAGTGTCAGCATTAGAAGTGTAAGAATGTGTGCACTGTGCGAAGGAATTTTCTATTTTGTGTTATCAAAATGCTTTACTACTAGGTACTGCATGTTCTGTGTCTATATGGCAAAACTATAAAAATTGGCATGATCAAACAACAAAGCCTTAAAAAAAAAAAATAACCACCAGGTAAGCTGGATGTGATCCAGCTGTGAACTGAATGTAAGCAGAGACTCTCATTTCAGGGATAAAATATGAAGCTCAGAATGCTTAGGCCAGTTAACAACGCATGGCCATTAAAATAAAGCTTCTACTCATCTACTGAACCTCTAAGAGGTCTTTTCATTCCTAAGACACTGCCTTCTTACATGCCCCTAAAAAATATTCCAGGCAACTTCTACTCTGAAAGAGTACTCCAGGTAATTTATTAATGTCATTGAGATTTAAAATGAAGGAGGAAAAAACGTTTATATTGAATGCCTTTCCCAATTCTTAAAATATCAGCAAGTAAGGTAGGGGGAACTTGTTTGTTCACTCTGGATTCTTCCTCATATATGCTAGAGTATAAGATCTAGCAGAATGGGCTCTTAAAATCACAGACGTTGAGGATTGGTCTGATAATTTTCAAACCACCAAGTTCCAAAGTTCCAGGCATTCCACTTCTGTAATTTGTCAGGCCATGAAAGTGAATCAAGCATGCTGGGGGGAGGCTGATCCATTCTTTACATGGCTGACTTCTCATATACATAAACTAACTTCTCCACCCCCATGATTCTTCTATTATGAATGTATTTTGCTGTTCTCTACCTATTCTCACCGATGTAGGAAAACCTGTGATATTAAAAAAAAAAAAAAATTCTTCTTTAAAAAAAATTCTTCTTTAAAAAAATTTCTTCTTTAAAAAAAAAGATATTTTGAAGTCAAGAAAGAATTTTTACTGAAAGCTGGAAGCGATTCACTTATGTTTCAGTTTGCACATGACAATGGTAGCCTAATTCAGAATAAGAATAGTATTTGGAAAGAAGCCTGCATAGACCTCTTCACATTTTTGAACTGGGAATTTCTTGAATTTGAGGGTTCATGAAGATCTCAGGATGCATACCTTGTGAATGTCAAGGGTCTACTATAATTAGTTCTCATGAGTGGTTTCTTCCTCATCTAATCAGAGAACATAATTTTCATCTTAAAAAATCTACTACACTATAGCAATTTATTAATATTTATTAAGTGCCTTTGGGAAAAGTAACTTAGTGCCCAACCATAATTTAACTTAAAATCGTGTTAGATTCTTATAATGAGCTTATATGATTTTCATATTAAGGTAGGGCGGCTTAAATATTTTTGAAAGAACAATTCATTATACCTCTGTTTGATCATTTCAAATGCTGTGCTTCCAAACTCAGCATTATTTAATGAATTATAATCAGCACAACCTAAGATCTCCTTTAAAAACTGGCCATTTAATATAACTATCCCAAGCAATTCAAGTTTGAATATTCACCTCTCAATGAGTTTTCTGGAAAATCTAACAAAAGGCTTTAAGGAATGATGTAACCATTCTGACGGTGACTTTTAAACAGCTACCTGTAAATGTCTGTCATCAGTAATGGGATTTCTAGCAGTAAATGAAAGGCTCCAGGGTTCCAGGTCCATCCAAGTGTCAAAGATCATCAAGAACTGAGTTGCTTGCATACTACAACTACAACTTAAAATTGCATAATGGAAACTTCTCTTGGGGCAAGATAAGAACTAAATAGTGGATACTGGACTGTAAAAAAGGAGCACAGATTTTCTATTTTGTTTGTAAGATGATATGCTAGAATATCTTCTAGGTTCAAGATAGAATTGAGTAATTACAGGCATTTAAAGTTACTCTTTTCTCAATATGGGACTGAAGGGACAGAGATTAAGTGAAATGGACAAGACTACATGATGAGAGAAAAGAAGAGGACAATAAAGGAAGAAACAATATAGTAGAAAAGATGAAGACAGTGGGGAAATTTTAAGAAAACCAAGTGGAATACAGAATGCGGATGATCGAAATATGTGAATAGAATCCACTGAGGAAACACAAGGAATCTTAAATGTAAGCGAATTTCAAAATAATTTCACTTTTTGTCTTTAATCATGTACTCACACTGTTCACTTTGTCATTCAATTTGGCTTGTATAACACCTCCAAACATCTTAAGATAAAATTCACAGCCTAAATCTTAAATCCTATGGAGAGCTCCCTTAACAATATTAATGTTCTATTTCTTTCTTCCTCACTTTAGTTAAGATAGAGAAGGCAAGGGAATATGTTCTTTGAATCCTAATGGATTACACAATGGAACACATGCTTTGGTTGGTAGGAAAAGAGAAAATTTAACCTCCTAGAAAGCAGTTTTCTTCCAGATTAACTTATGGGAACTCAGTATTAGATATGCAATGCATATTTACTTCATTTACTTATACAATCAGAGACAGAGCAATTTGAGAAAACAGAAGTATATTTACTAACTCTCAATTTTCTATTTAACATTCTTGTAAAAGTAAGTTTTCTTTTTTCTGATTCATTATTTGATCACTTTAGTACTGCAGATTCTAAGAGTTACTGATGAATGACAAAGAAACTAGGGGATCAACAATCACCAATGTTGCAATTAAAAATTGTATGTATGAAAATGCTCATCTTCATGGACATTGCTTGATATGGTTGACAAGAGCCACCTTTTAAAAGCTCTTCCTTTCCTTGACCTTCATTGATAAATGCTAATTTGGTTCTTCTTTTCCTCTCTCTCTCTTTTTTTCCTTTTGCTTCTTTTTCTTCTTGCTCTAAAAATGTGGATGTTACTGAGCTCCTCTTGGTAAATCATCTTTGTCAGAAATCTCCACTTTCATGGATTCATCTATCATTTCTGGATTATTTCACAAATAGTTGTCTCTGGCTATAATCTCTCTGTCAAGTTCTAATTTTCTAAAAGTTTGTTACTTTAACTTACTTTTCTTGCCATCAGCTCAAACTCCACATGCCTAAGGATCAATTCATCATATGCCTATTTAAATAATTTTTTAAAGTTTATCCTTATTCCAGACCCCTTGCAACTCCCCTCCCCCTAAACATCCTCCAAATGCTCCACTGTTGATGAGATATTCACAAAGCACTGCTTTGGGGGCGCCTGGGTGGCGCAGTCGGTTAAGCGTCCGACTTCAGCCAGGTCACGATCTCGCGGTCCGTGAGTTCGAGCCCCGCGTCAGGCTCTGGGCTGGGCTGATGGCCCAGAGCCTGGAGCTCGTTTCCGATTCTGTGTCTCCCTCTCTCTCTGACCCTTCCCCGTTCATGCTATGTCTCTCTCTGTCCCAAAAATAAATTAAAAAGTTGAAAAAAAAAATTTAAAAAAAAAAACAAAAAACAAATCACTGCTTTGATCATATCACCTGCTTATCAAAAGCCTTTAAAGCCCCTCCTACCTAAACAATACAGTACAGACTCCTTATAGGCTCCATACCATCTATACAAGTATTTACTGAGCTTTATTATTCACCAGGCATTGTGAAGCACTGGAGAAGAGCAGGAAATTCATGGTCCCTGCTGTTATAGAGCTCACAGCCTTGTAGGAAAGGCAAACGTTAAAAAGTAATTTTATGAGGGGCACGTGGGTGGCTGGGTGATGCCTGGGTGGCTCAGTAGGTTAAGCATCTGACTTCAGCTCAGGTCATGATCTCGGTCCGTGAGTTTGAGCCCCTCATCGGGCTCTGTGCTGACAGCTCAGAGCCTGGAGCCTGCCTTGGATTCTGTATCTCCCTCTTTCTCTGCCCCTCCCCCACTCATGCTCCGTCTCTCTCGTCTCTCAAAAATAAATAAATGTTAAAAAAATTAATAAAAAGTAATTTTGTGTGTGGCAACTGTGCAATATGTATGTTGTGGGGGCATATAGGAGGGGGAGATACTTTAGTAGTACCTAAAACACTCAGTGCTGCTTTCTTATAAATTAGGCATATGTAGTGAATAGTGAAAATTATGGACAAACAATTGAAACCATATTATAGAATATTTATCATAACCTTGGATTAAATATAAAATTTCTGGAGCTGATCATAACAGTAATTATTTATTAACTCATTATAAGTGCAAGAATTTACGCTAGTTACTTCACACAGTATTCTTTTTAGTCTTCACAACAATCTTGCAAGATAGGTGTCCTTTGTCCCTTTTTTAGAGAGGAGGTAACAGCCTCCACGACATGGACTCCAAGGACTCTACCTACCCAAAATCTTCCTGATTAAGGACAAAGCAGGCTTCATACTCAAAACGTATGTTCTTTCTCCTACATGCTATGACTAGATGAGATACAAGTTTTTCATTGAAGCATACTTAACAATGATGGACTGGACATCCTAGACCCTCCTCCACAGGGTGTCAGCCTTGAGCAGCTGGCCACGGGTGGCAACATCATCATATTTTAAGGTTGTATTCTATAACATTCTTGTAAAACTGCTTATTTCATGCTGGCTTTTAAGAAATGTTCTGTACTTTAATGGGAAAATGAGTACCACACAGGCATAGTCTGTCCTTGTGAATAGTTTTAAGTTAAACTTTTTAAAATTTATGATTTATGAAATAAAAACAATGTATTAGACTTACTGCTTATCTTTTTGATACATAGAAAAAATAAAAAAACTTTAAAAATATCTTGTTTTCTACATCATAGTGCATTGCTCTACTCAAATCCATATTGCAATTTTTTTTTATTTTGTTACTTTTAGTATTTGAAACAAGATGTTTTAGTTTCCTTCTAATTCTTCCATACTAGAAATCAGAAATTAGGTTGAAAAGGAAATATTCAACATTATTCTTTACCACTGCATGCATGAACATTTATAATTTCCTAAAACCTAAATTATTTATCAGTGTCTAATTCCATATCCTACAGTTATTATTTTCTTCTAGAATATATATTTCATTATTTATATTTCATACTTTATTCTTGGTTTATTCCGAGAATACGAAATTTTACAAATGCTGAGTAGTTTACTGCAGAATTTCTTGTTTTGTCTGCTGATGTTAATTTTAACATTTCAAGTTGAAGAAGTAAAAAAGGTAGAAATTTGCTAAATTGTATTATATCACAACATATTTTACTGTAGATTATTAAATAAAATACATAGGTAAAATCATTCTTTGTGTAGCTTTTGTTTCTTCTAAAATCAATTTATAAAACTACTTCAAGGCATTAAAAAGAACAAAGTTTCTTCAGATATTGTACAAAATGATACTTGCACAATGGTTTCCACGCATACAGGATTTAGTACGTTGATTCCAAAACATTATTTTTGGCTATGGCATGTTAGTAAACAAGTGCTTTGTAACTGAAAACAAACAAACAAATAAAATCTTAACTCATAAACTAATACCCAACAAGATACAGCTATTCCTGAAAAATTAAGATGCCTATAACTTGATTAAAAAAATAAATCTTAAAGCACATATTGTAATATTTTGTCCATCAGTTAAGCCCAAAGTCTCTATTTTAAAAAGATGAGTGGCTTCCTTAACTTATTTAACTGGTTTGTGGCAGAGTCAGAATAAGACCCTTAAGTGTAATTCACTTTTGCTTTTTATTCTTCTGTTCTTGAACTATTTAATACAATTATTTAAAAAATATATATTTTAATTACCTATTGGAAAAGAGAACCTTATATTAGATATTAACCTACAATGAAGGAAGTGATTACAATACTATATACTAATATTCATCTAAGATAGCAAAGCAATGTCATTTACCTTAAATTTACGTCTCTGCTCTGCACAGCTGTTGAAGAACCACAAGTCTGTCTCATGGCTGTAAATGTAACAAGAACAATAATGCGACCGATTTTCATACCTAAACTAAATTAAGTAGATTTGTCATAGGCTAGAAAACTGATAATGTATTTTACAAAAAATTTAAAATTTACAGATTATGGAAGTGTGCATGTGTGCATATGCAAATGTGTGTGTGTGTGTGTGTGTGTGTGTGTGTGTGTGTGTGTTTAAAAACAGTAAAAGAAATTTACTCTTTGTAATCTGGAAATTAGTTTTATGAGATTGAAAGCATTACTTATTCTCTTTGGCTAACTTTTCTTTTTATGATCCATTGTGGGTAAACCAAGCCAAGGAAGTTCTAGGAGTAGATATAAATAAATATCAGAAATCAAGACAAGAGGCTGTCTTTAGCCATTATAGTGTGTTTTCTGGGGTATACAGTAAGCATGTAAAGAAGAAACATCTGGTAATGCCTAGGTTAATATCAGCTCCCATTTGCATCACAATCTTTATATATTATTCATCAATATGTCATTAATCAATGTACCTACTGACTGGACCTATTCAATTGGTGTTTTATGGAATGAATAGAAAATGTAAATATGTTTCAAATACATATATTCAGATATCTATACATGAAAAGTGAAATTATTACTACAATCGGTACTCGAGCTTGTCAGATGTGATTTTTTTCTTTCCATTTTGTATTAGATAGGCTAATATCTAAGTCACAAAACCCTGAAAAAAATGTAAATGAAAAAGTAATAGTAGATAAATACTAGTCTGTTGGAAATAGACTCTCTACCATGTCACACTTCAAATCTGGCTACTACTTTTCAACATTTCAAAGAAATCAGTTGAGTATAACAAGACCTAATATTGTTCTTGTGACTTGAGCCATCAAAACAGATTTTTTTATCTCTCTATATTTTTTTCAAACCTTATAAAATAGTTCTCCATCAAAACTATATTTTAAAATGAAAAACACGTACTTTCTTTTGGTCCTCTAAAAATGTGTTATGTATGATAAAGCACAAACCACCGTGATCTATTATCAGCACCAAATATCTAGCCTTTATAAGTGCAGGTTTTGAAATATGTTCAATTACCTTTATTCATTTTAAGAGATAATCTACACCAACTCTATTCTGAAAGATTGGTTAAATTCTTTGTTAAGTAGAAAAAGAACTAGACTGAAAAAAAAATCGTCGAAGTTTTAAAGTGTTAATTTCATATTAAATGGTTAAAATTTTTAACAAAAATATGCAACCCTTTCACATAAGTGGCTAATAGTGCAACTCACATTAAAAAGCATTTGCAGATGCAAGGATAAGCATCACCTAATATCCTCATTTGACAACATATGCAAACTAGGAAGATGCTGCTAGGTTTGTAACACAATCCCAGTATGTTTACAGTTGCTAAACTTATCAAATTCTGTGAAATACTAAAACTTTAGCCTCACATTATATTAATCGCAGTGTATAATTTGGTGAACAGTTAAGTCTTCATTCATTACTTCTAAATTCTCATTCATAAAAACCAACTTTTCATTCCTATGACATTTTGGCATTAGACCTGATTAAAATACAAAATAATAATAAAATGCTATAGTTTTATAATTTATACAAAGGAGATATATTAATATGCATCATAAAACACTAAGTATAAGTGACACAAGAAAAGTCTGTGGTAATGGTTAGCACTTGAAATTGTTAAAAGATATTTAAATTACTTTCAATCATCCTTTCGCAATAAAATAACAAAATTGAGGACTTCTGCCCGAAATTTTATTTATACAACATTTGGTACATGAGCAACAATTTCTTATTTTAGAGTCATTAATATTCCTACATTATATGTGTGTGCTTTCCAAGAAAAATTATGTATATTTTAAACAAAGTATCAAATCTTGCCTTCCAATACAACAAAAAAAAGAAAGACAAACTAAAGCCCAACCATTCTTTCCAAAGATATCCTGGTAACCAGCAATAAAGAAGCTTCTACTGGACTTAGCTTTGGGGAGGAAGGAACAACTACTTTGTCTTTTTTATCAAGGGGCATGTTAAAATAGAATTAGGACAATATGTAGTGCTTTTCCCAAAGTCGAAACAATAAACTCCTACCTTTGGCTTATGCTGCCAGCCACTAAACCTCCCTTGCTATGCCAACAACAGTGCAAAACTCCCATTCTGAAGCTACAGTGAGGAAAATATTTCATTTGCTATCTTATGTGACTTCTATGCAGATTTTTCTCTGTCATGTAAATGTATGGAGAGGCTCCCTTGGACTAAGAGAATTTGATGGAAATACTCCAATCACTGTCATTACTTGGGGAGAGATGATGGTGAGGAAAGTGTGTCACCATAAAATTACTGATTAGTTTAAACAAAAGAATGTGACATTTATTTTTTTTTTTTAAGTTAAAATGAATCTTAAACTCAGGCTGATTCACTACAACTTTTGCAATCATGGCAGACATTTGAACTTTACACGGTTGGAACACAACCCCTCCACAAGTCTTCCTTCTTCCCACCCACCTCCCACGAAAGGGCTGGCTCCCAACAACATATATTCTGATCTCAAATTTGTTTAGGGACCAAAAATTTAATCCAGCTTTTAGGGAATAAGTAGTTTCTGGATTGTGTAGATAAGTAGCCTGTAATTCTCTGTCATTCAGAAGGCCATCATGTAAGTTTTAATTACTAGCATCTGGGAATACACCTGAAAATGAAAATAGACAGCTAGGCCATTAAAAAAAAAAACAAAAAACAAAAAACAAAAAACCCAAGATTGTTTTGTTAAAATAAAGGAACAAGAAGGATGCTTACTTTTTTTTTTTTTTTTTTTTTTTTAAACTAAGCTTACCTTATTAGGCTTACATATAACACAGGATTCAGGAAAAACCATTGCTTATCTTTCAACAGAGCTGATAAACATTTTGAAAGATGTTTTATGTAACTCCAGATTCTACCTTCCAAACATTAAAAAAAAAACACCCTAAAAATGCTTCTTCTCCCCAAACAATGGCCTATATACCCTGGGTAAGACTATATGAAACAGTGGTTATATTACATAAGAAAAAGTTACTTTAAAGGACATACATATACTATCAGTTGCACAGGACAAACATAGTGAATAAGGACAACAAACTCCAGAATGTGTTTTTATAACTGTAGCAACAGCAATAACTCCTTGGCAAACTCAAACAGTTTTTCTGGCAACCTTGGAGGTTTTCTGCATTTGTCACTTGGATACAACTGCGGAGGTTGTCTAAGACTGCTTTGTCTCTTTCCACACCATCTTACTATGGCTTTGCTTTTGGAGAAGAAATTTCACATTTTATTTTAACTTGTGAATAAAATTCTGTTAAAATCCCACAAGGGAGTTTTATACAAAACTTCTTATGCCTACGTATACCAAATGTGGTTTCTATACAATTTTTGCAATAAGTGGCCTTGTACACTTTTGAAATCTATGGAAATAGAAAATATTTTTCTCTTTCCAAAAAGTAAAATGGGCTCTCCTTTTGAATTAAAATTATCAACACATGCAAATGTAATAATTTTCTGAATGTATACAACTGGGTCTGCCCATTTTGTTATCATTATGAACATCTTTTAAAATAAGATCTCAAGGACAAGAATGCTTTACTAACCTGCAGTGGTCTCTGTTTATCACTGCTCTTAGGAGATTTCAATCCACTTGTTTGCTGCTGTAAGAGAAGTTGTCTAGCTGCTTGGAGAGCCTAAAAGTAAAAAAGGGAGCAATATCTAAATACTTTGCTGAATGGTAAATTAATTATCAATAATTGGCTATTCCTTGGTTAATAGTAAAAGGCTTCAATGTATGACAGCTCCTTTCCCATCCTCCCTTCTAGAGAGAATTATTAAATATCTTCTAATGTGAAACAAAAATTCCACATATAACACATACACAACTTTACTTAAAGTCATGGAGATACATGGAATCCTGCAGGAAATAAAGTTAATTTGTTTAAAGTGGTTAAAGAGGAAAAAATCATAAACTGTATCAATAACCTCATTTCCACAAGGAACTTGTCTTTGAGTGTTCAACTAAAATGCCCACTCCCTTTTAAATTATCATTCAATTTGCATTTTCATATTACAATTTTGAAGCAAAAGCAGTAGACTTCAAGTGTTACCGGAAGCTGTAATTAAATTTGACAAATCAACATCAGATTATCTTGAAAGTGAATTAATAAGGATTTTCACCAAAGATTAAAAACACTTTTTTTGTACTTACAATTCAAGGGGAAACCTCTCCTTTGACAAAATAAAGTGCAGTTTTAATGCCAAATAAAATTGAGTGGTTTTCATTTGCATTCTTAGCAAAATCAGAGAACAAAGAAATTACCACTCAACCAATCAGGTTTGTTTCTATGTGTGACAGAATACCAATCAAAATAGAAGATGTTTTCATTTATTTTTATGTTTTTTTTTCCCATTCAGGAAAACAAAACTTAACATAAGAAATGAAGCATTTCATTTACAGGAGGAGGGGCAGTTTGGTGATACACTATATAAACTTATATAAAAACGAATGTCATAAAAAAATACATATTGAGATGCTTTTAGGGTAGCAGTATAAATTAAGGGAAAAAAACTTTTTAAGAGCCTCTACTTTGCAAACTCCTTTTTTCTCTCAATAACTGAGTTTAATGAACACTAATGATGAAATGTCTCAACACATAAAACTAAAATAAATCACTGCCCTACTCTGTTCTTCATTGTTTTGGAATACAAGGTAAATTTTTCATGATGGGAGAATATCTTAGATCAATATTCTACTATCATAACTGAGATTCTAAGCTGATAAAAAGTACAATTTTGATTGGAATCAATGATCTGGTTTTTAAGAGAGTTTCTAGTATCCATGACAACAGTTGCTTTGACAAGATGTGCATATGGCATTACACTGCCAGCTGGTGTGAACAATGTTTGAACTACTGCATTGAGATGCTGAGCAAACAGAAAAAGTTGCCACGTCTTAACCCTCGGGGAAGGCAGTCATCCCCTGATCAATTATGAAAAGACAGAGAGAGGGCTGCTACAGTCTGGCTCCAAGCAAGTTTTCTGAGAAGGCAGGCAGACATAGAAACCAAAGTAAACAAACTGAAGGCACGATAGCACCCTCCCCTAACAACGCTGATTTGTCTTCCCGGAGCAGGATCTGGCATAGTTTGTAAAGCACACTTTTTACATTTGGAGACACACTCACTCAGAGCAGCAATCTTTTGTTTTTTCAATTTTTCAAGTAATTACTACCTCGATGTTTCTAAGGATGGCACATTCCAGTGAACTCAGGCAGTTTCATGTGAAGTGAAGTTTGACAAATAAAAGACCAAGTAAAAAAGTCCCCAAATACTTTATCACAAAACTTAGTTTAAAAGATTTCATTTAACATTCTAAATGATACAGCTTCACTTTTTAAATCACAATTTATAAAATAACTCCAAATGATATTGTGCAAGTGGAAATTACCATAGTGTGACTTAGGCTGTGTCTATGTGAGACTCTCAAGAAAAGAAAAAAAAAAATCCATCAACTATTTTTGCCTTTGTTGCCACAGTCCACACAAATTTTGCCTCATCTTTTTTCATATAACTGTTTTTCCCGTTTTGTGTACACACAGACTTATTGAGTTTATATTTAATTCTGTAGCCATTTATTATTCTTAAAGGATTCTGATGAACACAGTTGTGAATCTTGGAATCATGGACGGCTGGGACTAAAAGCAATCATAGAAATCATGTACGCTGATGCCCTCAGTTTAACAAATGAGAAAATGAGGCCTAGAGTTATCAAGTGTTTTGTTCAAGGTCTCCCGCTTCCAGGCCAGAGTGCATTCCAGTGTGCCATGTTGTCTCTCTCTGTTCCATCAAAGAAACCATTAGATGGCAATGAGTAAAGCTGGAGTAAAGGAGCACATATGGCGCCATAATGAGTGATTTTTACCTATAAAGAGAGCATATTCATTTATCCAAACCTAAAAGAAAAACTACAATATAATCTTTTTACATTTGAATTTGTAAATGTTTGAATGGAACAACTACCACGGAACACAGATTGTTTTTATCGCTGAGTGTTCCTGCCATCCTTGACTTGGATATCCTCGACCGATACCTGATGGAACTCTAAACTCTTGGAACCCTCTGATCATTTGACCAGTTATTACAAATAAACTGAACAATTCTAGAGCTGGACATAAGTCTTACACATTGTTTAGCTTAGCTTTCACAATTTCCAGACAAGTGACCGAAGCACCAACATGACAATAACTTGATTAAAGTAACAAAGCAGTAGCATCGTTTGGTCAAAAGTTCAGGCTTGAACTTCTAAACTGTCTTCCAAGCTTAGGGCGCTCTTCATGTCACCATCCTGCATGATACTCATTCAGCTCAACCCACACAAGAAACCCAATGGAATATGCAACACCCAGTGGCTATAGAAAGATACTAGAAAATTAGATTTATTGGAATTGCAGCACATGAAAAGTCCCTGGACAAAAGCATACGTGTACATGTGCATGTTTTTACAGGAGTAATAGTAATAGTAGAATACCACAGACAGCTGGCTAAACTTTTAAAGTACCTTGGTTTCCATGCACATTGAGAGTTATCTTTAAAATAGTCCAGGATCGGGGGTGCTTGGTGGCTGAGTTCGTTAAGCGTCTGACTTTGCCTTAGGTCATGATCTCATGGCTCATGGGTTCAAGCCCCGCGTCAGCTCTGCACTGACAGAGGCTGCCTGGAGTCTGCTTCCACTTCTGTGTCTCCCTCTCTCTCTGCCCCTCCCCTACTTGTGCTCTGTCTCTCTCTCTCTCTCTCAAAAATAAATGTTAAAAAAAGTTTTCTTTTTAATAGTCCAGGATCATCTTTCAGTACAAATTCTTATGAAAAAGAGCCCCTCTCCCCTCCTCTCTAAAATAAAAAAAATAAATTAATTAAAAAAAAATTTGCCTATTCCAACATTCTTTTAGTAGCAGTAGAGACTGCTGTAGCAAACATAAAAGTCAGGAGGACAAAAAAATAACTCTAAGATATCAGGAATGATTTAAAACTTATCCTAAGCATGCATCTCTGGCAGTTTGCATTCTAACGGCAGGCATCACATGACATTTTTATTCCCAGCATTCTGGATATCATTTTAGGACTGAATTTTAATAAACAATTGCTCACAGATATTTGGTTCATCTTAGTAATTTATTTTGTAGCTACCCAAAAGATGAAAGATTATGAGATAAAATACTTTCATCAATATAAGGTGTTAGGTGTCAAATTACATAAAATATTAATTTGAAAATCACTTGTCCACTTCAATTGGTAAATAGAAAAGATAAATTCCAGGGCCATTCATTAAGTTCTATGAGCTATTTAGGATTTATATGATCACCCTCTGCTCTGAAAAAAAAAAAAATTAGAGCAAAGACAAGAGATGTTTACAGAATCTCCTTTAATAATGACTGAGTGTGATTCTAGTGAACAATAAGAAAGAGGTTTCTAAGACAGCCAAACCATATCTAGTTTCCAAAAACACATTTGTTTTGAATTAATAGTGCACTTTACTTAATGAAGTTATCTAATTTTAGTAAAGTGAAAGAAAATTAAGATAGGACATTTTAAAAATTGGAATCATATTAAATTAAAATATTTTGAAAAATGAATAAACATTTTTACAACAGATTAAAGATGTATTTTTGTTAGGCTGCAGAGGTGTGGGAATGCACAAGTTTTTCAGAATTCAGTGCATCTGACTCCACAACACATATTACATTGTATGTTAACTAAATGGAATTTAAATAAAAACTTTAAAAAAATACTTACTGAAAACAGCATTCCTAATAGCTACTGTTTAATTTCAAATAAACTAAAATTCTGTAAGAAAAACAGAAGTTCAAGTTATCACCCCTCCACAACAGTAGTAATTTTATGCTACCTATGAATCTCAGATATGGACAGTGACTTTAATGAGTAGGTCGTTATGAGAATTAAGAGTAAAAAAGCTTTATAACCTGTCAGATCAATATCTTGAAAAACCCTGAAAACGTTCACGAGGAGTAAAATTGTTTGAGAATAGCTCAGAAACACCCAATGAAACCAAAAATGTTGAGCATTCTAAGGTTAATAAATAACTTCTTTTTTTCAAAGTAAATATATGTATATTTTGGGAGAAAACAGACATCACTCATATCTCTCCCTATAAAAATAGGAATGCTTAACCTATCAGCCTGTTGCATTTGAGACATTAAAATGAAAAATGGCATCTACACCCATTAATATCTTCAATGTATAAACAGCACAGCATGACACATTCTTGAGAGCTGAAGGCTACAAAATCTCTCTGAAACATAAATAACAAAGCACTCAGAAGCATATTTGATGTTGATATTCATCTCTGAGAAAAACACTGCTGCCTAGGCCTCTTATGAAAATAGATGCAGCCCAAATGGATCTCCTGTAATTGGTTTCAGATAGCGAGGTCAGAAGAAATATGATACAAGAAACGATTATGTGGAACAGGCAAAACAAGAATGTTTACACAGGCACTCCCTAGTTATACTGACAAGGGGTATATACTTTGCAGATAACCAGAACCAAAAAAAAAAAAAAAAATGCCAGCAGGACATTCAAAATTTCGCTCCTCATACTCACATGCTTTAACCTTTAACATATGACGTCTTTAACATGTTACTTTGAAAACTGAACGTGAAATAAGTTTTCAAACAGAATTTCATTGTCTAATTATTTTCACAAGTGTGGTTGATAAAAAGCATACTCGGAGCTTCCACAAAGGATGTGAATTCCTATTCTGTTTGGCCTTTCCTCGCATTATGTTCTCACTAAAGGGAATATACTGATAAATGTAATCTGAAGTCTTGTAATGCTATTTAATAGAAGAAAATTAATCATCTAATTGTCATATCCTATTTTCAAACAGCAATCTATCAGAGTGAAATTATGCATCTGTAGCTATTGACCTCTCATTTTATCATGGATGATACATAATTAGACTAAGTTTGTTGGGAAAAAAGAGCTAATTACCAAAAAAATTTTAAAAATAATTGTTATTTTTATTTTACAGTATACTTCACATAAAGTTAAAAAATAAATGTGTAGGTATATGGTGTTCATAGTGTGGACTACTATGGAAGTTAAAGTGAGAAGCTAAGATCATTTATTTCATGGTAGTATAATAAGAGTGAATTATTAGTAATAAAGCATCCTGTTTACTAATCTAATGTCAGGCTGTCTGGGCTAGGTATTCATGATGTAGATCCAAAGGAAAGAAAATTGAGGCACGGGATGTGTGATGGCCTACATTCTCAAGTCACCCTCATATGACTTCTAAGGAAGTCCTCAAGGTTCAGATCCAAACCCAATATTCAGTATCTTCCAATATGGCTCCAAACTCCCAGATAAGCTCAGAAACCTTTCCATAAAATAAGCCTGTGAATTCATGGCAAGTTATGGCTAAGACAGGCTTTTGTTGTTGTTGCTGTTTTTTCAGGTCTAGCATCATATACTCAGTTCAATGGGATGAACAGGTTCTCTTCCTTAGAGCTGGCCTTCCAGAGGCTACAGTAAATGATACTAAGTAGTCTGTTACTCAGATTTCTATTTTATTTATTATTTAGTTGCTAATGATAATGAATTGCTAATGGAACACATAAAGAACATTAATATAATCTACAGCAATGTTCAATAAAATTCCTGTTCACATATTAAGGAATTCCATCCAACTGCAAAACTCCCAAGTATGAAAGGTAAAGATGAATTGGAACTAATTTTATTAAAATTGTTAAAATTAATATTTTTACAGTATCTCTTTATTATGGTACATGTTCCAGGAACTGCAATGGTTTATGCACAGTTGTTTCTCTTCTACTATGAAATATTTTATTATTTTTTCAAACATTCTTCGGATTTACTTTTTATTTCTCACATACAACACTTTGGTTGCTTTAATTTTTTTTAATGTTTATTTTTGACAGAGACAGCTCAAGTGGGGGAGGGGCAGAGAGAGGGGGAGACACAGAGTCCAAAGCAGGCTCTTAGGCTCTGAGCTGTCAGCACAGAGCCTGACACGGGGCTAGAACTTGTGAATCGCAAGATCATGACCTGAGCTGAAATGAAGTCGGATGCTTAACTAACTGAGCCACCCAGGTGCCCCTGTTTTGTTTTGTTTTTTCTCAATATGAGGCCCATACCATCTTTAGTTTGGACATGGACTCAAGACTTATTACTGCCACATTTTTATAATTTCAACTTGCATACTAGATATTAACTGAAAATACACGCTACTAAATTATAGTATATCTGAAAATAAACTATTATTTGAATCCTGTATTCTAGACTTCCTCTGTAATTTAATAATAAAACTACAAAAGAGGTAGAATTTGGGAAAATATTTGTAAGAATAAAATCCATCAAAAATTACTTGTCATTATAAATTTTTTTTGCAAGTATGCTCCATGTATCAAGCAAAGCACTAAGCACTGCACACTTCTGGAGGTGGGGGGTGGGTGATGTGACATTGTTTTTACTTTCAAAGAGCTTCGTGTCTAACAAGAAGGATTTGGTTTCAAGTCAAAAGGTCATCAAAAATGTTTTTAAAACAATGCAGGGGTTCATATGTTGAAGAGATCATCTTCAGCTGGGGAGCTCAGATACCTTTTTATGGGGATACAAAATTGGGGTGAACTTATGTGAAAAATAGTTCATCTTGCAAGGATGACAGAACATGGCCACACCAAGTAGAGGCAAAGAATATGTGGGATCACACACAGTGAAAAGAAGATAAGTAATCTTGGATAAAGTACGTTCTTAGTTTAGGAACTAGTTCAACATCATGGGAAGGTTGGTTGGAGCTAATTAATGAATGTAACTAAACAATCAGTGGCTAAAATAATCTTGATATTATTTAGCAGGTAATGGCAAATGTTGCTGAATTGCAAATGATGAGCTAAGCCTGGCCCAGAACAATATTGAGGTCATGTTGCAAAGGGCAGATGAGAAGTGAGGAGATGAGAAGTGGAGGCAAGATAAAGATATGAGGGAGAAAGACCAGTTAAAGAGGTATGTGTGACTTTCCAAATACAAGATAATAAGAACTAATTTAATTAAACATGAGAATCACAAGAAGTACTGTCAAAGTAAAATTGCAGGACTTAGTAACTGGGCATGGAGTAAAGGCTTCTGGGAAGGAGTAAATGATGACTTCAAAATTTTAAGTCCAGGGTAACTGGGAGAATAGCTATTCCACTCTTGGAAAGGGGGAAATCAGATTACAAAACACAGGCTTTGGAGAGATTATGCTGTTTACCTGATGGCAGAATAATCAGAAGATTTTAGGATATATCAATACAGAGCTCTAGGTTCAGAGTGACCAGGCTGAAAACAGATTCCCCAAAGCAAGAGATTAGATAGCATTTAGAATAAAGGGAGAAAATTAGATTGCTAGTAAACAGTAAAGAGGGGGGAAGACCCAATCTTAAGGAATATTTGCATTTTGTTTATAGATGAGATAGTGAAAAAGAAAGACAATGAGTGTTGAGGAGTGCACAGTAGAAGTCAAAAAGACTTCTGGAAAATGCTGAACATAGAATAACCATATGACTCACTAATTCCACTGCTATATATATTCCCAAGAAAAATGAAGACATATGTCCACACAAACAGTTGAACATGGATTTTCACAGCAGTGTTACTGCTAATAACCAAAAGGTAGAAACAACCTAAATGTCCATCAACTGATGAATGGATAAACAAAATGTGGTCTATCCATATAATGGAATATTACTCAGCCATAATAGGGAATGAAGTATTGATACATTCTATAATGTGGGTGAACCCTGAAAATAGGCTAAGTGAAAGAACACAGCCACAAAGACCACATCTTGTATGATTCATTTATATGAAATGTTCAGAATAGGCAAAACTGTAGAGACAATGTTGATTTGTGGTTGCCAGGGGCTGGAAGGATGGGATAATACACAGTGACTGCTAATGAGTATGGGGTTTCTTTTTAGGAGGGGGGAGAAAATATTCTGGAATTAGATAGTGGTGATGGTTGCACAAACTTGTGAATATACTAATATCTACTGAAATGTATCATTAAAAAGGATAAATTTTATGGTATGTAAATTACATCCCATTAAAAATGTTACATATTTAAATAAAAGATTTGTGATGTTAATTATATCGCAGCAAAGTTGGGAAAAATAGAGAATAGGGGGAAAAAAGGAATTGTAGAGGGAGAAGATGAATGGGTTCTCATATACCAAAAACTCAAAGAGGCTAAGGATTAACGAAAGTTCTTGTTGATTTGATAATTTGCATGGGACCTATCAGAGAGCAGTTCCCATTGAGCATTGAAGTAGAAATTAGACTGCAGAGAATTATAGGGGAAAACCATGGCTACAAGTGCAAACAATTCTTTTGATAGTTCTGCAAAGACCAAAATATAAAAGAACTATAGTTTGAGAGGTTGTGTGTGTTTGTTGTTTGTCTTAAAGACAGTTTGCTAATAAGCTAACGGGAAGAAACAGACGCTGTAGTAAGGAGAAAGGAGGAAGTCACTGGAGGGGATGTGAAGAGGCCTAAATCAAGGAGCGGGAGCAGGTGACAGCCTCGTGGGGAGAAGAAATACATCATCCTCAGAGACAATTTGAAGACAAGGGAGGACAGGTGACTTTGCCAGGCAGAGGTAGGAAGAGGAAAGAGTTCACACTGAATAGTCTCAATTAATTCAGACAATAAGGAATTGACTGAGAATGAGAGAAAGATTGGAACTGCTGAGGAAACAAAACTGAGAAAGCTTTTCTCTCATTGTTCTGAGAAATACAGCTAGTAGAGTAAAAACTGGCATTTAAAATGTTAGAGTATGAAATGTACTTCCGCAGACACTGATGACATACAGATATATGGAGGTCTTCTGAAATGTTGCCTCCATAACTAAATAAAGAACTACTTACTTTCCCACTGCTCTAATTTGGGATCATCACTACTCAGAGTCTTTTTATACTTTTAACCTGGCCAAGGGGCCTGGCATCTCCAATTATATCAGGTATAAGCAAAAGAGTCACTTACAATATATGCTATGTTATTGTGCATTCTGAGGACTGGTTGTCTTTAGTTTTGAAAAGACAGCAAAATAAAATATGTCTGTGACACTGCTACTATTGGCATAGCTGACTTTTCAAAAGCTCCTCTTTGTAACTAGAAGAGAAAATATGATGTAATGGTATCGACTAGATTTCAGAAGACATTCTTTCGCCTTTTATTAGTTGATGAACTTGGACTACTTGATCACAGTGAGCATTAATTTTCTTGTCCATTAAGTGCTATTAATATTTACCTGATTTGTGAAATCAGAGAAGAAAATGTATTTGGAAGTATTTTAAAAGCTAAAGTATAAAGTAATATTATTTCAAGTGAAACTTTTGAACTTATATAATTCCTACAGTGGATATCAGTTCTTAAAATAGTTTTTTTAAATATTTTTAACGTTTTTATTTATTTTTGAGACAGAGAGAAACAGAGCATGAACAGGGGAGGGTCAGAGAGAGAGGGAGATACAGAATCTGAAACAGGCTCCAGGCTCTGAGCTGTCAGCACAGAGCCCGACGTGGGGCTCGAACTCACGGACCGTGAGATCATGACCTGAGCTGAAGTAGGACGCTTAACTGACAAGCCACCCAGGCGCCCCCAGTTCTTCTATGTGTAAGCACGTAGGTTAGGTTCCATTCAGTGGAGACTGACGACTGATTTTTAGCTTTATAAGGACTGCTAAACAGGTATGTGCATTTAAACTATCCAGGCCTGGCATATGGTAATTCCTGAAAATTTACCTCAATATTTATTGACTTCTCTGCAATCTATTCAGTAGAAAAATGTCCCATCGGGTAGGAAAAATATCTGAACAGCTTCGTGTCCTATCATATTTTGCAAAGTTGTATTTTAATCTCTGCTGAGTCTGAAATGGTTTATAACTTTACAAATATACTGGTGAGCTACACCCCTGTCTTCTCGCAGACCCACATCACCACCGCTATGGGATCACCTGCCCTCAGGGATCTTTTAATATGGTAAAGGAAAGATGAAAAATATATTCAATATAACCACCCCGCAATGCACAAATGTGCTGCATGCCATTAAGAGGTACAGAAAGTGGCTGTGGGGATTCAGCAAAGACAAAAAGGAAGAAAAAAAGGAGAATTAATGCTCGATAAGTGCTCATTATATGCCAGCTATCATTCTAAATCCTCGCACATGCTATCTCATTTCATCCTGGAGACACCCTCCTTTATTATAGAAGTGTAAACTGAAGCTCAGAGTAGGTAGGTTATATGTTCAAGCTGTTTCACATATCCTTGAAGTGGCGTAAGAGATCTGAACAACTATCTGGCTGACTTTGAAGCTAATGCCCTTTCCACAAGGAGTGGTAAGGAAGAGTAGATCATTAAAGAGACTTTTATTTGATAAAAAAAAAAAGGCAAAAACTGGGCATAAAGAGAACAAAATACATTCTGAGTCATTAACAACGTCGCTAGCTGTGTCAACTAGAACAAGCGTAAAGAATTCTAAGATCCTATTCATGTTTTCTTTTTCCTTACTTATCATGAGAGCTAGACAAACAAGCTTATATACTAAAGGCAATCCACTATCCTAAAAAGACAGCGTCTTTGAAGTTATTAGACACTTATTTTATGATGGTGGTTACAAACAAAAACCCAATATTAAAGATGAAAATATTTTGATATTCATCTTTTGTCACAACCAGGCACAAAACAATAGCATCTGCTAATAGGCATTAAATAATATGTACCATGTTCTCATAGATTTAGAAGTAGGGTTGTCATATAAAATAGAGGGTGCCCAGTTTAATTGGAAACTATTTGTATTTTTACTTGCTATATTTGGCAATCCTAGTCACAAAAGTATTTCAGAATATGTTGCCAAGATACAGGGACTTATTTATATTGAGTTTTTCATTTAAAGGTGAATTCTATTTATTTCATCAGTGGAAATCTTTCTTTAGTCCTAATGAATAACGACGTCATCTATAGACATATTCTTCTACAGGTGAGTCAGGGGAGTGACTTGGGGGCTTGGGCTGCTTTCCTGTGGGAAGGAAAGGTTATGTGGCTACAAAGGCATAGCATAAGGGTGGGGTGGACCACTCCAAAGGAAAAGTAAGTGCACCAGTTTTTGGAAAAGCCAGACCAAAAAAAGCAGAGGTAAAGTTTGTTAGAGTTCATATTCTAGCTTCCTGCAATTGACACAGAGATGAGAAAAATGCAAAACTCTTGGCTCTCTATTCACCCTCCCTCAGCAAGGATGAGGATTGGTAGCCAGGAACCCTGAGGCAAAGATTATGACCCTGCGTGGCACCAAGGGGAGGCGATGCTACAGGAGATCTAAAGGAAAGAGCCTTGAGGCGGAGAGCCTCTGCCTACTTAACCCAGAAGCTAACTAAGCCAGTCCCAGAGGAGGAAGAGATAGTGAGTGCAAAACCATTTAGGAAGGGAGAGGCCTTGATTAGTTCAAGTGCAGGCACTGGGTTGAGAACCTCTAAAGGAAAGCCCTTCAAGCTAAAATCAGAGTGTTCTTCGAAACAAAATGACAGAGTTGCGAAAGAGGGCTCAGAAATTCCAAGTTCTAATCCCAGTACCATTCCAAGTTTCCCTCCAGTGATGAAACCTGAATAAATTCCTTCTCCCCAAGCACTTTACAATTTACTAGTCCTATAGGGCAATCTAAAGAGCAAGACCTAAAATTCAGAAGAGAAGAAATGCCAGTCATCGACAACTAATTGGTGATTAAGCACTGCAAGCATTAAAAAAATAGTGACTGAATGAATGAAAGTAGGAATACATTTCTACTAAGTCACAGTGAGGATTTTGTGTTTTTAGGCTACGTTGTTTCACAGTGTAAATTATGAAGCACATATATGCCTGTGTAATTCAGTTTGAAACAAATTCCCTAAGATTAGATTTTAGAGATCTTGGACAAACTCCCCTAAAAGAAGAACACAGGGTATTTCCATTTTGTGTTCCAGCAATCACAGAGTTTAGGTTACATTATCTTTAGCATATACAGTGGCAAATTGTAGTAGTTAACCATATAAGGTCCATACAGGTATTCTTTTGAATACAATGCAAACTGATGGTGGTAAAAAGCATCACCTTAGTATATCAGTAACGACGTTTTTATTTAATTTTTATGGAGTCTTCTGTGCTTTTGCCCTAAAAATCTTTTTTAAGTGCTGAGTTTTTAAAATTTAATTCTATCAAGAATGTTAAAATATTTTTCTGATTTAAAAATCATTTCTGGGGTGCCTGCGTGGCTCAGTTGGTTAAGCATCCGAGTGCGGCTCAGGTTCGGCTCACAGTTTGTGGGTTCGAGCCCTGAATCAGGCTCTGTGCTGACAGCTCAAAGCCTGGAGCCTGCTTCCAATTCTGTGACTCCCCCTCTCTTTGCCCCTCCCCTGCTCATGCTCTGTCTCTCTCTTTCAAAAATAAATAAACATAAAAAAAAATTTATGACACCGCGTGGCACCAAGGGGAGGCAAAAAAAATTTGGTGGCTTCTGGGTGGCTCAGTCAGTTAAGCATCCGACTTTGGTTCAGGTCATGATCTCATGGTTTGTGAGGTCAAGCCCCCCTTGAGGCTCTCTGCTGTCAGTACAGAGCCTGCTTGGGATCCTGACGCCCTCTTCTCTCTGCCCCTCACACACTCGTGTGCTTGCTTGTTCTCTCTCTCTCTCAAAAATAAAAAACATTAAAAAATTTAATCATTTCTTATATTGAGTTATCTGTAATAGGGTTCTTAGAAAATAAATATGTAAATAAAAAATTATAATATCCACTTAGAAAATAGTGCCCCTTGGTAGAAACCAAGAGATGAAGAGGCAGAAGACAGGAGGGCCCAGAAAGGTTCTTTGTTTATAGGAAATGTCTTGATAAGAAATATAGTTCCTAAAGGTGATTATTCCTCTCCTATTTTGTTTTCACTCTCCAGCTTATCTCCATTACCACAATGAGACTGAAGACTAGGACGGTTGGGAGAGAACAACTGTTTGTCCCTTTGTCACCAGTTTTTCTAGCAAACTTTGGTTGGTAGCCCACTTTATTTATATTTTTATTATATTTTATGTTTTTTATTTTATATCATTTCATTTCATTTCACTTCACTTCACTTCATTATTTTTTTGATGCAAAATGCTTTATTGTTTCCATTTGGTCCATGGCTTGGGGAGAGGGCTCCAGGGTGGTTTGCTGCCTAGTGGCTGCAGGGAGAGGCTCAGCCACAAGCCCCGAGTCATGCTTGAAGAGATACTTTGGAAGAGATACTTTCCCAGCCCAGTCTGGGGTGGCCCACTTTTTGAAGATACATAAAATCCAAACCCAGGGAACAAGTCTGTGCATCCTACATTAGCACAAATTATATTTCTGTTAAAAAAAAAAACCAAGCTCCGCTTGTTCTCTCTCTTACTCTCTCAAAATAAATAAACAAACATTAAAAAACAAAACAACAACAAAAAAACCACCAAAACTCAAGTCATCCTGACACTCCTAGTTGGTCGGTGAATACATTCACTTACACTTAGGGTCTAGTACTGAAAGCTCCCTAAGGGCTAGAAGTGTTTCTAAAGAATCATGTCCCCAAGAATGTGCAGCACAGGAGCTGACACCTAGTGACTCAAAAGATACTTAATTGAAAAATATGTTTCTTTAGACATTTCTAAACTTGTAAAACACAAGTTTAGCTGGTTCCAGATAGCTGACATGCAACTCGTACACTAAAGGAAGAAACTGGGGTGCCTGGGTGGCTCCAGCTGTAAAGGGTCAGACTTGATTTTGGCTCAGGTCATGATCTCATGGGTTACAGATTCGAGCCCCAAGTCCTCACACTGTTAGTGCAGAGCCTGCTTGGGACTCTCTCTCTCTCTCCTGCTGCCCCTCACCCACTCTCATGCCCACTCTCTCTCTCACTCAAGATAAGTAAACTTTAAAAATAAATAAAGGAAGAAACTGAGCATTCCCTCTAGGAATAGTCATCATGCCTGGTACTTGGGAGATGCTCCTCAGACCTGCACATTGATGACTCTGGAGGATACACTAGTGATCTACCATGACACTGAATTTTTTTTTTTTTGAAACAATGTAATTTAATGTGGCTGGGCTTATTTTCATTCATTCATTCATTTATTTATTTATTTATTTATTTATTTATTTATTTATTTATTTGAAATGCAACACCATAACATTATTCATTATGTATGATAAATATAATCATGTACTATTTCTTTTGCCTCATTTTTAGAAAATATCTCTCCTTCTTAACACCCAGTGATTCTATATAGTATGTTAATTCAAAAATATTGATTGGTTATCTCTTTTTAACATACATAAGACTTCTGTCCCTTTATCGAGTTACATTAAAATTTTTTAGCCATGACTTTTTCACGATGTATTAACTCCATTATTTTTTTAAAGTCATAATCCAAAACTTACTACTGATTGTCAGAAAAGCTTTACTTCATTTTCTTCAATTAGAGTCTTTCAGTGATTTTAGACATGGGTCTAGAAAAATAACTGAGTATTGTTGTTATTCAGTTTAAGAATTTGCTCGCATAAAAATGCAAGTATTTTTCACACTTCTCCAGGCGTTTTCACTCCTTTTGAGTCTTTTTTACAAACAGGCAAAAATATTTCATTTCAATTTGCTTTCCTTCCCTATTAGGAACTGATTTTTTTAAAAAATACATCTGTATAAATGTAGGTATTTTTCTATTCTCACTTAAAATTAGTGAATTGGATAAGCCATTGCAGTAGATACATCACTCATTCACCTAATATTTTCCCCCAGTTTTTTGAGCTATAATTGACATACAGCACTGTGCAAGTTTAAACTATACAGCATAATGACTTGAGTTGCATATATTGGAAAACGATTATCACAGTAAGTTCAGATAACATCACCTCATATAGATAGACGGATAGGTCGATAGGAAGGAAGGAAGGAAGGAAGGAAGGAAGGAAGGAAGGAAGGAAGGAAGGAAGGAACTGAAGGAAAAAAGGAAGGAACTGAAGGAAAAAAGGAAGGAAAGAAAGAAAGAAACAGTTTTTCTCCTTGGGATGACAGCCCTTAGGATTTACTCTCTTTATAACTTTCCAACAAAATTTGAACTTTTTGATCACCTTCATCCAATTCTCCCACTCCCCCGGCCTTTAGTAATCAGATCTCTTTTCCTACGAGTTTGGCTGTTTTTATTTTCTTTAGGTTCCACATATAAGTGAAGTCATGCAATATTTGTCTGTCTCTGTCTGACTTACTCCACTTAGCATAATCTCCTCAAGGTCCATCCCTGTTGTTGCAAAGGGCAGGATCTTCCTTCCTTCCTTCCTTCCTTCCTTCCTTCCTTCCTTCCTTTCTTTCTTTCTTTCTTTCTTTCTTTCTTTCTTTCTTTCTTTCTTTCTTTCTTTCTTTCTTTCTTTTCTTTCTTTCTTTCAAGGCTGAACCATGTTTCATTTCAACTAACATTTTTTTAAAGCCCTTACTCTTTGTTAGATCCTAGAGATGAAAATGTGGGCAAGACAGGCAATGTTCCTGCCCTCCCAGAGTGTGCAATTTAATCACCAAAAAGGAAACAATTACTTGATGGTGCTGCTTTTAGTCTTTTAAAAAAAATTTATTATTATTGTGTTGCATTATGACAGAGGTCACTAAACTTCATTGGTCGTGTTCTGCCTTTAAAACTAATTATCCACACTATGGCACTTGAAAATAGTGTGAGGAAGAACTCTTCATTAAAAAATATAAAAATTCTACATAGGATGAACTCCATGTGGCTGGTAATTAAGAAGGAGGATTCTATTTTGGATTATAAAAAGTAATGTCATTGTATTCCAGAAGCAGTTTTTTTGGAAGGTAAGAGACAAAACTTTTAAAAAGCAAATGACCAACAGGATTGATAAGGACCTAGTTACTTTATCCTGTGACAGAAAGTGTGCTAAAGTTCCTTTCAAAAGTGGTTTCCGTTTTTTAACATATGAGGCTTCTGCCCAAAGGAATAAGCTGTTTAACCATACGTTTTTAAGAAAAATGCTTTCCAATTTAATGTTTCTCCTCTTTAAATTAATCATTTGGGCTTGTAATCAGAAAGGAAGCATATGAAAGAATGCTTATTGAAAGATGGATAGTTAAACTGGAAATTAAAACTTTATTTCTGAGGGTCACACTGGGAAGATGCTTTGCAATCTTGGAGAAATCCCAATCGGCCTCTGCTCAAAATGGCACTCTTCTCCCAATGTCTCAAAAGATATTAAGCCTCTCATAGAAGGGGGATTTTGATGCCCCCCGCAAAGGCTTCTTATGATTGCAGAATGATCTATTTAAGAACTGCACACTTTCTCATGGAGGACACATTTTGGCACTCTCTTGTAATTATCTTCATTTACATAACTGGCACCTAACAGACCACTCACCAGAGAGGAACAATAAGCTGTGCTTGCTCTGATCATCTTTATGTTGAAGTTAAGCCATTACACTGAATCCTGAGACATGCTATTGTGAAGTCCCCTGGCATTTCCACTGCTATCATCCGTCTGTTGTTATAGGAGAATGTTCACTGCCAGAATCCTCTGGCAGAAACTCAATTTCTGAGTCCAATACTAATTCATTACAAAGTCTGCAACAGCTGGGACACTGGTATACACAAATGAGGCATTCTGAAATTTGAGGACAAATCCAAAATACACACTCAGGACCTTCCTTGTGATTCCACAGCCATGGAAATAGCTGTGAAAAAAAAAAAAAAAAAAAGAGGATCCTGTCAACATCTCACCCTGCCAACACCAAATTAGACCCTTGCGATTTGAGCCTCTATGGTGGTGCCACCTCCCTGTTCTTCTTTTATTAAGAACTGTTTTAAAGGTCTCAGCTTTGTCATGTTTAATGTGCGTTGGAAACATGGGGATGAGACATGTAATGTAGAGGATACTGTAAAGGACACCTTGAACACACCTATCCAAAGGACAGTCACTCCTCTGTGAAATAAAAAGGTGCCCCAAAGGTGATTTAGATAATAGGCACCGGGGAAGAACCGTGGGTAGAACAGAAGCATAGAACAAAGTAGGAAGAGTGACAGTGACTGGAAACAGTGACAAAGAGCAGTAGAACATTTTTAAAGTTTCTTTTGTTTTTAATGGCTATTTAAGAATGGTATCAAGAAACTAATGAAGTGATAAATTCTAAAAATTCTCAGTCCCTCACAATTTCATACGAACTCTTTGAGTTAAAATGACGCTGCTGTCATAAGCAACCCTTGGAAAACTACCTTTATTACACTGTGGTATCTGTGTAATATTTCACTGCCATGCATCATTTCTGCTAAGTCAATCGATTACTATTTGAGAAAAATATATAAAAGATAATTCGTATACAAGGAAAATAAAAACATTTAAATTTCACAAATCTTACAGAATATTATCCAATGCACAGTTAATTTACAAATGTTACATAAAACATTAATCCTTTATATTAAAATTGAAATGATTATGCTTCAAAATACATATTTAAATTTATTTTGTAGTTCTAGATACACTATTATGAAAAAGAAAAAAACAATACATATAAACATACAAAACAATAGAGGTTCTTTCCATGGTTTGCCTGGAAGTGCTTTTTTTTTTTTTTTTTTTAATATTTTGATAGACAGAGCACAAGCACGTGAGGGGTAGAGAGAAGGAGAGATAGAATTCCATGCAGGTTCCACACCATCGGCATAGAGACCAATGTGGGACTCGAACTTCCATACCATGAGATCATGATCTGAGCCGACATCAAGACTGGGTCATTTAACTGAGCCACCCAGGTGCCTCCCTGGAAGTGTTTTTAAAGTCCAGTTAATATGATAAAATTTATACTCAGGTGTGACCACAATGTCACAAGTATTTTCATCTATTAGAAATAAATCTTAGCAATTTGAGCCTTATTTTGCTTTAAAATAGGAAATAGTTTGTCATTTGCTATATGCCCTTTGTTGGCAATCTACAAGAAAAGGTAATTTAACACTGAATATTTCCAATGAACATTTAAACAAGGAAACTCTGGGGCGCCAGGGAGGCACAGTAGGTTGAGCGTTTGACTCTTGGTTTCAGCTCAGGTCATGATCTCACAGTTCATGGGGTCCACCCCAGTGATGTACTCTGTGCTGACAGCAGGGGGTCCACTTGGGATTCTCTCTCCCTCTCTTTTTGCCTCTCCCTGGCTTGTTCTTTCTCTCTCTCTCTTTTTCTCTCTCTGTCTCCAAAAATAAACAAATAAACTTTTAAAAAGTAAAACAACAACAACAACAACAACAAAACTCTATTATATCAGATTCTAAGATTTAGGACTTTTAGCTGAAATTTACCTTTAAGAAGAAATGGCTTGCTCTGCAGATTTATATTTAAATTGGACTTCAGAAAGATTAAGAAAACTACTGAGAAACAAACACTTTATACAAAAATTTTGTTACGAAAACTGCAAATCATGCTAAATTTTTATTTTAATTCACTAAGGACATCTATAATGGTTCTCTACCCATTCATTCATCAGAATCACACAGGAAGCTATTTTACAAAAAGAAATTCTTGGGCTCCAGTCTTGAAGATTCTCATTTGATTAAGTTTGAGGTGGGATCTGAGAATGTCAGTTTTTTGAAAGCTCCCTCAGTGACTCTGATGATTAGCCAAGGCTGAGGACTACTGCTCTACTAGGTAAAATGTTGATAATCTTAGTAACTGTGTCATGTTTATTACTATTACTACCATTATGATTCATTATAATGATGTAATGCATTACACAGTGCATGGGAAATGAGAAGATATCCCCCAACCATTCATTGGTTCCATTTCCACTATATTTTACTCATTACTGACACTGCTATGACAGAATCAAACAATTTATAGCTTAAAAAAAAAAAAGGACTTTGAAAATGTTTCATTAAACCCCTTCATGTCGTAGTATGGAAGTAGGCCTAGACAAGTTAAGTAATCTACCAAGGTCACCAAGTTTTTAAATAATATTAATTTGACTCTAAGCATTCCAATTTCTCTTCTATTTTTCTTACTATATCACCAATTTTGAAGGTGTACAATAAAAATAAAATTAAGACTTGTAAATAATTCAGATTACTTTATTCTCCATTTAGTTCCCAGCAGATAACATTCCTACTTCAAAACCCTATTCCTTATCCACTCCAGCTCCCTGGAGAACCCTATTAGTGGGCAGAGCAAGCCTTTGGCCCGCTCTCCTCATTCATGCTTTGAGAAACTTCTCCCTGTGCTTCCATGGGAATTGTTGTATGGAGCCACTTCTATCTGACTCTTCTATTGTCAGGTCCAGAGGGCATCAGAGATCTGGACTCAGGCGAAAGGATTCAGACTCTATTAGTATTATTTTAGTTACATTATGGTGAAAAAAGCTTTTGAGAGTTGGCATGGGATCATATACAACACTGTTTCTATGGGAACAGGAATTCCTGTCTCTAAACAACGAGCTCAGAGCTGGTTGTGTGCAACAAAACCTATTAGTAAGTTGGGGACAGCCTGTTAGTACATCTTAGTTAATGAAAGCATTCATAAACACACTTCTCTTACATGAAGGCCTGTGCCTTTCTGTTCACTTGAAAAGGTCTTGCAATAATGTAAATTGGAAAAGCCCATAAACAGGCACCAGAACATGGTGTGAAGCCAGTGACAATTTATACTGAAAAAGAAAAGAACACTCAGATTATACTCAAACAAAATCAGACTCTTAAGGTATAACAATTTCTAGCTGATAAATTAATAAAAATATACAATACAATGAGCGTTTAACTGTAATTTATTATACTAGTTTTCCATTTACACCTTGTTGTTTGGAAAGGTTTTTTTTTTTTTTTTGGTGGGGAGAAAAAGTAGTATTTTATGCCATATTCCTGAAAACTTATAGGAATAATGATAAAAAAATATAACAAATACAAAGTAAATGATTATGCATCATAAAATTTTAGTAATTAAACATAACCTCACATATTTAGAAAAGGATAGTTGGCTTTCATGAGAAAATAATGTAAGCAAAAGTTAGTTAGAAACACCACAGTGGAATATTCTTCTTTAAAGTTACTAATGAATTATGAATTTAATGTACCATTAGTAAGAACAAATTTTTTTTCGTAGTGTAACTGTCTAGCCATCAACCCCTGAAGTTTAACTTCTCCTCTACTGCATTCCAGTACATGTCCTAAGGCAAGTTGTCTGATAAATTCTCCTCTAAAGATCTGGCTGGTCTTTGGTTCTCCACTGAATTTATTCCTTCTCCCCCCCTCCCCACATACTCATTGATGCAAAAGCTTTCTGTTGCAGGATTCCTTCTTTGATTCATATCTTTTTTCACTGCGCAGCACACAACCAGTTTGTACCAAGAGACATAGAGACATGTCAGTATGTATTTTTTAAAGTGCTCTTTATTCTACCTTTATATCCATTTGGTTCAAAAGATTATACATTTGTCTATGGAAAGTCTTAACTTGAGGAAAAGTTTGAAATTATAAAATAAACCTTGTAAGTCATAAATATGAAGAATGAGCCCTTTCACAGAAGCAAAAGTGAGGTCTGAACTAATTTTTGTTCCTATCTTCTTCTTATCATCCTATTTTCACTTGCCATCCACTTCTAGCCCATTTCTTCGGCTTTTCTTAGCCGAGCTTCAAATACTGAATAATCGGCACAGCCATAGAGAGATTAACTGGATGGAAAAGACACTGGCCTTTATGAATTTAGCCATAAAAACAGAATAACAAATCAGTGATAAAAAATGAAAACCCAATGTCTTCACCAATAACCAGAACAGTTGAATCGCATCGAGCTGAAATTTTTGGTCATCTCATTCAGCAGGTCTCATCAGAATACTCTAAATGTGAAAGTTAAAGTAGGACATGGCAATGTGAATCTCACTTCTTACAAGCCACGAAAGGTGATGTGGACAAAAATGAATGTGAGCTTCTCTTTTTCTGCTCATCTTTCAAATGTCAATCTTTCCCAGTTCTCATCCATCTTCCCTTTTCCTTGTCACTCTATACATTGGCTGCTACTTCTCAGCCTTCTCTGCACGTCTTCTACCTCCTCCAAATCTTAGTGGTTAAGTCTATGGCTGTCTTCTCTTCCCTTCCTTCTGATTCTCATCTTTCTCTTCTCTCATTCATCAGGTGCCCTTACTCAGATTCATGACCCTAAATACCATCTGTATGCTGACAACTCGTAGATTTATAGCTCCAGTCCCTATGCCTCCCGTGAACTCGATGTGTATTTCTATATTTGCCTTGATCATAACATTAGCCTCTGAAATAAGCATATGAAATTTAACAATTCATCAACTGAACTTCTTATTAACAAGCACCCCCCCTCAAAGAAAACACTCCCAAACAAACAAACAATCAAAACAAATCAAAGCCAAATAAACCAAACCAACCAACCGAACAAGGGAACAAACAAACAAACAAACAAAAAAACTGTTGCTCTTTTTTTTTTTTTAACATTTATTTATTTTTGAGACAGAGAGAGACACAGCATGAACGGGGGAGGGGCAGAGAGAGAGAGGGAGACAAAGAATCGGAAGCAGGCTCCAGGCTCTGAGCCATCAGCCCAGAGCCTGACGCGGGGCTCGAACTCACAGACCGCGAGATCATGACCTGAGCCGAAGTCGGACGCTTAACCGACTGAGCCACCCAGGCGCCCCCTGTTGCTCTTTTTCAAGTCACCAATTTGGACAAATCCTTAATGGTGCAATCATCCTTGATTCCTCTTTATCAACCCCCACATCAACCCATCAGAAAAATCTTTGGAATGCTTCCAGACTTTGCTACCAGCCTAGCACAACCTCCATCATTTTTTTCCTGCTCTATCTGGTTTCTGGTTTCTCCTTTTTACCCCCTTCCATATACTGTGCACACAGAAGCCAAAATACCTTTTAAATCTTAAACCACATCATGTTAATTTTCCTTTTAAAGATCTCCAAGGATTTCTATCTTACTTAGAATAAAATTTATATATAAACTGGCCAATTGCTATCCCTCAGATTGAATTTCATTGCACTGTCCCCTTTGCTCATTCTACTACTTGTTAAACCTTAAACAGAGAGAGCACATTCCCAACTCAAAGTCATTGTACATATTGTCCCCACTGTTTAGAATCCCTCATACATACAAGCCTTCATCTTTTACTTCTTTAATATCTCTGCTATAGTGTTTCTCATCAGAGAGGTCTTTTTGACTGACCTATCTAAACGAGGTGTGATTCTATCCTATTAACTTTCAACTTTCTTTGTCATTATAGTATTTATCTGTACATTATAATATATATTTGCTTCCTGGCTATTTCCTTCCCTAGAATGTAAATTCCAGAAAGGCAGAGACTTCAGTGTGTGTGTGTGTGAGCCTGTGTGTATGTGTGTGCCCGAATGTGTGGATGAACATCTCCAGCTAAGAATAGTATGTACCTTGTATATAGTAGTTGCTTAACAAAGATTGGTTCAAAAGAATGAGTATGGCTCAAAATAGCAAGGCTTTGGCTGTCATATAATACTCAAGTCACCCAATTCTCTATCTTTAGTATAAAACTGGCTAATATTTATAGATTCAGAGCTGTATTTCTAACTATTGAGAAAAAAAATGTTTCCACCGAGATGTCCCACAGGCATCACAAAGTCAAACAGATACAAAAGTGAACTCCTTCCTATTCTCAAATCTTAGTCACACAATTTTGAGGAAGACAAATGGCAGTCCCCCAACCTATACTACACACACACATACACACACACACACACACACACACACACAGAGTTTTAAAGATATGGTTTATCCCTTTATACTCAGCTTCCATCCATTCCCACACCTTGTCAATGCTGCTTTCTAAGTTTTTTTCTTTTTTACCCATTTCCCTTTCATTACCACAAATATTGTCTCCATCTTATCCTCTTGACTACCTACTAGAATCATCTGCTATCTGAATATCCAATTTTTATTCTTAAGCCTTGAGTCAAGTCAATCCTTTTTACTGCTGTTTCTCTAACCTTAGAAAATTGAACTCATTGATTATGTCATTCTCTACAAAAAGCTCTCTAATGGCACACATTTCTAAAACAGGATTAAAGGGTTAAAAGGGAGGGTAGGGTGGGGTCTTCTTACAGTTTCACCTCTCCCTAATCGTTATCCTTAAGGAGACTGCTTGGGTTCTATAATGCTTTCTTTTTGCACAGGTATCCTGTGTGACAGCTAATCCAAAGCTCTTAAAGGCTGCATACTCTCATATGACTGGGCCGTAAATTCCACGAAGGTAAGCACAGTCCATGTTAGTTTTATTCATCCATGTATCCCCAGTTTGTAGCTCACTGTACCTCACAGTTGGGTGCTAACAAATATGGCTAGATGAATGACTGACTCTACACTGTTGGACTGCAAGAACCTTCTGCCAGGAAAATCGTTTTTTCTTTTTGCAGTACCTTCCTTTTGCATATTATCAAACCCCTGCTTATCTTTCAGGACTAAGCTTGAGTCTCACTTTCTTTGTAAAGAGTTTCCTGACCTTTCCAAGCAGAAAGAAATTCTCCCTTGTTATGCCTAGCCCATCTCCTATCTACCATATTTAAAACAACACTTTATTTAATAAAAATGTCCTTTTTTAATTAATTATTTAATGAACTATGTGTGTGTGCTCAAGGGTGAGAAATATGTCCTATTTAATATACTTTTTAAAATAATTCTAACAATTTATTTATAACAGTTTCTGGCACATAGCAGGTCCTTACTGTTTTGTTAGATGAATACTAAATGTTATGCTCAGCACTTAGGAGAAATGAGTTGTTATAGCCATTTCTGGGACAGCGCCATCTAGTTGTGTATTCAATATACATTGCCCCCTTTTTCATTACTAAAAGAAATATGAATGAGAGAAGGGAATGTGTCCCGGTGAAAACTATATTACTGTCTTCTGTGAAGTTAGGGATGGCTATGGGACATAGTTCCAGTAGATAAGACATTAACAAAAGTCTGCAGTAGACTTAGTAAACACCTTTGCTGTCCTGTTACAGGCATTCTTTTGCCCTTTGTTCTACCCCTTCTCCCTCCATATACTGGACCACAGTCCTCGCTATCTTGTGATTACAAGGGATAGGCTAAGAGTCTTACCAAAACTTCAGCTGTGACATCTTATAGCCATTGAGTCAATGCTAGCAAATGATAACCTCCTGGCTTCTTAGTTTTATGTAAAAAATTACTTCCCTCATTTTTTAATGTCTTAGTTTTTAACATCACTTTTACTTGTGTCTGAATACAATTCTTTTTAATTTTTATTTTTTTAACATTTATTTATTTATTTATTTATTTATTTATTTATTTATTTATTTTTAAGACAGAGAGAGACAGAGCATGAACGGGGAAGGGGCAGAGAGAGAGGGAGACACAGAATCGGAAGCAGGCTCCAGGCTCTGAGCCATCAGCCCAGAGCCCTACGCGGGGCTCGAACTCACGGACCGTGAGATCATGACCTCAGCTGAAGTCTGATGCTTAACCGACTGAGCCACCCAGGCGCCCCTGAATACAATTCTTAACTGATAAGAGTATCTGGAAAATGAATAATAGAGCATTATTATCCTTGAGATGAGGAATACATTTATAGTGCTGAGATCCAGTTCAACTTTAGTCTTGGGTCAAAATAAGTATTATCACTCTATGTATACAATGATAAAATTGCATCCTGTAAAATACATTGCAATTATGAATACATGAATCATCACTATTAAAATATTACTCAGGATAACATTACCTATACTTACAAAGAGAGCTTTAAGAGGAAATTAGTAAATTTTTAGACTCCTAGAAAGAAAAGCATCAATTGGAGTTTTACTAAATTTTCCATTTTGCCTAATATGGGGCTCCTTTATTGCTGATGCAAAGTTTGTTTTTGTTTCTTTTTGAAGGCAGGCAGTAAGAATCTCACCTCACAATACTTTATTATTTTTCAAAAAACTGATAGTGTTATATATCTTCAACAGTTTTTATTTTCAGAGATGGGTAGTAATTAAAAATGGTTAGGTGTGACATTATAAAGTATATTTTTATCATTGACTGGCACTCCTTTTAACAGTTAAAGGCCTAATACAAAAAAAAAAATCATAAGATTCCCTGCACAGGTACATACTCATACAACAATCACACATACCATCCCATGATGAATTTAGTTTATGGATTGTATATCTCTTCAACATTTTAAGAATCCCTAGTGAGTGCTAATCAGTGAGCACCTCACTAGTGTAATCTAAACAGTCATGGAGTCCTAAGAACTCTGAACTCATATGATATTTGAGATAATATTATAAATACTTAAACCAGGGCAATAAACACAGAATATTTTATGTAATAGTTAATACTGACATTTAAACATCTTTGAGACTCTGTCTCTAAAAAAAGAGAAAACATACTTGATCATTAGTATATTTCAGGTGAAAATAAATCTCAAAAGGGGTGACATAAAAGTGATTAATAAAACTTGGTAACTTATGATTAAGTTTTTCACCATTAACATTTTGGTATTACTAATACATGATTTATTTCCTATTTCTGTGTCTTATGTTTTGTCTTAGTTTAAATGATAGATTTTTTTGTCATGGAAAAAAAAATTGGATGTGTAAGAAGGATCCCAACATAAAAACAAAGTAGAAACAAAACAACATGCACAGACAGAAAATTTGGGTCAAGATAGTATAAGTGTGCCCAAGTTCTTACATGTATGTGTAACCAATCTTGATTACCTGGTAGTTTGCTCAACCTCATTGTTTATGTCTCCTTAGGGTGAATAATCAAAAACCATTTTGGTTTTCTTGTCAATATATTAATTTATTCACTAAGAAAATATTTGTGTTATTTTATTTTTTTATTAAAAATTTTTTAAACATTTTTATTTATTTTTGAGAGACAGAGACAGAGCACAAGCAGGGGGAAGGGCACAGAGAGAGGGACACACAGAATCTGAAGTAGGCTCCAGACTCTGAGCTGTCAGCACAGAGCCTGATGCTGGGCTCAAACTCATGGACTGTCAGATCATGACCTGAACCAAAGTTGGATGCTCAACTGACTGAGCCACCCAGGTGCTCCTTAAGTGTTATTTTAAAGTGTTAATTTATTTAAGTGTAGTTACTAATATGAATATCAGCTTTTCTTTCTTTCTTTCTTTCTTTCTTTCTTTCTTTCTTTCTTTCTTTTTTTTTTTTTTGCTAGTTTTTAACATTTGGGGAAATGAGGTAGCAAGGAGAAATGGGTTGGTGATTTTAAGGTGTTTCAAAGAACTATAAATGGCAAACAGCCTGTCTAAAGACATGTTCAGAAATAGCATGCTCAGGAAAAAGCAAGCAGAATTGAGTTTAGGACTGGCTTAGAAATATATGACAAGCCTGTCAATATTCTCTCAACCTTTCCTTTTATCCATAACGGACATAACTTATCCATAGTAGTCACTGAAGAGAGATGAACCCTTAGGATCCTGATGAACATAGAAAATTAATTGTAAGTTCATATTTGTAGATGTATACAAGATAGTATCTATTGCCACCTAGGCCAGTGAAAGTGGTAGAAATGTAAACCCCAAAAAGTTGTAACAAGTTGGTAAGAGCTTTTTGATTTGGTTTTGAAACCACTTAGCATAGTGATTTTTGTCTTTTGGTTTTCTGGGTTTTTTTTTTTTTTTTTTTTTTTTTTTTTTTTTAGAGCAATTACCCTAACTTCATCTATTCTTGAATCTCTAACTACTGCTAAAATAATTTATAAAAACGGATGCATAAATATGTATATAAATTAAACCTCTCTGCATTAAAATAATTGAAAGGAATGAGTGCAAAGAATCACAGAAAATAATGAAAAGCCTGACATTTTAAAGGTAATTTTGTTTCATTAATTTCGAGCACAAATAGCAAGTTGAGCACTTAAGCTAAGTATTGCCAAGTAGAAATCCTGCTGACCTGCCTTAATTAACAGAAAGAATAATTTGTAATTAGCACATTATTTATATGAGAATGAGTGCTCCTACATGAGTTTAAGTGTTTGAAAACAATTTGATTCCTTAAACCTTTCCCCCTATTATCTTGATTTAATGAATAACTTGTTTAATTAATCTAACATTTATGATATAAATTAGTGAGATTTTATTCCAAAAAATGAGACAACAAAGGAGGATAGAAAAAGAGCTGTGTTTGAGGACATGTGTATAGAAAACCTAACGGTGTGATGTGAATTGATAAGTAAACAACTAATGGTTAAAATAAACAGTTAATTTATAATCCAAAGCAGTCAAATTAATTATGTAGTCTAGAGATAGAGTTTGAGTTCAGGTTGTTCTAATGAAAAACAAAAAACAAAAAAAAAACCCAAAACACTGATGTCAAAGCTGAGTGAGGTCTTAAACATTTTTTTTTAAATCCAATATCAAATGCTTTTAAACAAGTCATTTAATCTCTGTCTACCTGATAGGGAAAAGAGAGGGTCACAAAGAGGTTATGATTATGTCCACATGATTCCAAACATCTGGATGAAACCTGAAAAATGTGTCCATATATTATATATATGGAAAACATCTGTCTATTTGCATAATTTGTTTAGTTTTCATCCAGATGCTTAGCATGTTGACACAACCTTCTCTGTGTGACTCTTTTTCTCTTTTGGGTGAATAGTGATGCAGGTTCTTCTCAAACATTTTAATAGATAAAACTAAGTATTAAAGATGAAACGTGTTATAAGCATTTCATATAACTTCTGTGCATTCTGCTTTAAAAAGTGAGTGAAATACAGTGGAAGTATTTACAATGTTGACATAGAGGGACAGAAATAACTCTTGTTATCAGCTTATTATGGTATGGCAAGCTTTCACTTTACAAATGTGTCTGAGGGTGTAATCTGCCTAAATATAGGTGAAAAGGCAGATATTATCATCATGGTTTAACATTCTTTTGAGAAATTTAAATGGAAGAAACTGACAATATTGTCAAGGTAAGTAGGACAAATGGAGAGAAAGAGGTAATTAAAGATTCTGAATAATTGCTTAAAATAATCAATATAATACCTAATGTAGGTATAGATTAAGAGATTAAGAAAAGTAAATTGGAAAAATATAGAAATGGAATTGACTTTACAGATTACAGTAAGAAATGAACTCTGTGGCTTTTAAATTAACCTGCCGAGTGGAAAATTATCAAAACATACACTTGCAAGAACCATACTGACACTTTCAAAACCCTTTACCAACATTGTACTTTCATGTACTACCCAGCCATCACATTTGGGACTTGGATTTCTATGAATTGTATTGAATCTAAATTTGCTTTTATCCTTGATTAGGGATAGACATATGGTCTTTTTTTAATGGATACTATTATTCATGCCCACAAATCCATAAAAATATGTTTTATTTGTATCTGCCCACCGGAGAAGTAACAGTGTTTTCTTAAGGAACAAACAGGGACAGAAAAGAGCAAAGTCATTTGTTAATGAAGTTCAACCAGAAGAATGAAATAATGTTAAAGCTTATATTGAAGCTATACTGGAGAAACAAGTAGATGACTTTCATCAGTACTAAAAGGTGAATTAACTTATTTTAACCTAAAAGAAAGACAAAATCCAAACAAAATAAATTATATTAAAACTCACACTAAATATAAAAACAGATATAATAAAAAATCCTTGATGTTGATAGAGACTCATGTCCAAAAATAGGCTATTTCTAACATTTTTACATCTAGATATATAATGAAAAAGATTATGTGCCTACCCCAAAATCAGGATCCTTGATCTTGGCCTCAGATCATTAGTATGGTTTATCCATTGTCATCATTAGACAGCACTAGTCTATCCTGAATATTTGAGTTTGCACAAATTTTCGATGATGATACAAATACACATAAAAGAAAATCTTTTGCATAAATGGATGCTTCTGAGTTAACTTATTTTAGAAAATTAAAGGAACGTGCCATTTTGTCATGTCACATTTGCTGCCACTCGAACATTTACACTTAAAAAAATACTGACTGAAAAATGCATGAAATTAACAGACTGACTCAGGATATATTTTGCTTTGAGTAGAAACTGATCCAATAAACTTCACAGGAAGAATAAAGTAAAGTAAAACAAAAAAAGCACAATGGTCTTTCTGTGTGCTACTCTTGCCTGTGCCATGCCTGAGCAGAGGAAAAGAGTTTCACTCCTGTTGTTTATTGATTTTCTAGATTAAGAATCCCAGTGAGAGAATTGTAACAGACAACCATAAAATTATTTTTGGTGTGCTTATTTGCCTTTCCCTTGCATCTATTTGGCCTGTGCCTGTAGACAATTATGCGTTCTAGCCTAGACTCAGGTGCTAATAATGAAGGACAAATAGAATCATATGTGTAAACTTCCCCTTCTGATGAAAATTTATATTAACTTTCTGCCACTGTAAACAGAACTGCATAGCTCAGCGTCCCTGATGAATTGGTGATGAATTCAGTCATTTATATCCCAGGAATCTGTGCATTTATGGGAAAAGATGAAAACCGTCTGTATTGTGTAACCTTGCACTTTTTGAGTAAGAAAAAGAAAACACCAGCCTGTTTAGTTCATCACTTAAAGTGTGTAAATTTCAGCTCAAATACCAGATTTCTGCATGACTCTGTCAGTCTCCACTTTGGGGATCGGTGCCAATATAAACAAGCCAAACAGTGAAGAGTGCCATGTTATCGCTACAACTGTGAACTTATACACTTTCAGCCTTCCATAAAAATTGTTATGAATATCTTTACAATACAACAGAATCTTTGTTATATATACTGAAGCTGGACAGTTTTGACAGTTTGGCAGCTCTGTTGGAGAACAAAGTAATTTGGGATAGATAAGAACCTAGCCAGTCTTTTTTTGACTAAAAACATTCCATCCTATTTTAAAAGCTGTGCTTCTGAAACACTGTCAGCTTTCTTTTTTAGGCAAACTTTTCAAAGATAAGCTAGATTAATAAATAACAAAAATATGGAATATTGATAAAAGAACAGTTTTTTTAAACATCAGGCTTAATATGTAGCACAAATCTACCTCAAGCATATTATATGATTAAAAATCATAATAATAGCATGAAGAGTTTTTTTTTTTTTAAGTTCTTTTGGTTTTGTCTTCTCTCAATATAAACATTTAGGTGAATGTAGTTTTAAAGCCTCAAAATTTAGAAGTATACTGATGGCCTGGAAAACAAAACAAAACAGTACAGAAACCACAACTTAATCCACAGATTTTTTTTCCCAGAGTCCATAGACATGTGGGAAATCCATATTAAAGACAAGAAATAACAATTAACTCTTGTTTCAATTTATCTACATGTAGATTTCTTTCATTCTAAGACTGTTACATAAATGTGTATTATGATGTTGATTAAGATACTTTCTCAAAATCTTGCCATATCCATACAATATTTCAAGTAACTTCAAAGGTCAATTTAAAAAATGATTATAAATTTCCCTCGTTCCACCCCATGAGAAAGGCTGAAATTGTATATTGCTAAAATATTGGAAAATATAGCTGAGATAAAGTACCTTTTATTTTTACTTTAAACCTAAATAAAACTGGATATAGATTTGTATTTGAAAAGAAAATGCCTTTCAAGTCCATGTATCATGGTTACAAGATTGCACACCTTTTCATGATACACTTTATCTCAAAGTTGTCTGTGGCTGTTCCTATCACTCTGTGTGCATGACCTTTTAGTAAGCTGAAGAAGATACAGTTATCTTCCTTTCTGACAAGCAACATCTATCAATCAACATGTTTTCATGTAATTTATTCAAGGCAAATAGCAGCTCCTAAGGCTAGTGAACCGCGGCACTATCCCAGTGATTTTGATTAAGAAATGATGTGCACGGCTTAGGTGAGAAATGGAAAATGCAGAGAAGTATTGATAAAGATGTATCAAAAACAATAAAATGGAACCAAAAGACAAAATGAATATTTAAAAAAAAATATAGGCTCAGCATAACTAATCCTGATAACCTTGCTTAAAATCTACCGTAATAAATTGGGCGGATGTATAATTTGATGAACTTCCAATGATACCAATTTAGTTTACCTTTAGTATCTGAGGCAACGCATCGTACTTTTGTTGGGCTAATCCAGATTTTTTTTCACTGAATCAAGAATGTAAATTAAGACAAAATGATTCTTTTTCAATTTCATGCTGAAGTAGCTCAAGTTAGTGAATGTAATTTCTCCTAACAAGAAAAATTTATCACTGTACAGCTCACTCAGTTACCTCTGTAGTGAGTTGCGATATGCATTTATGGAATTGAATGGATAAAAAGATTGATAAATGTGGTGAAAGAACAGGCTGTACTTCCAGAAAAGACAGGCACAATTAAATGACTTTTAACAATTTCTCATGTTTACTCTTGCTTATAGCATCTCTTTCATAATTGCACTATTGCACATGACAATTAATTTTAGTGTGAAAAGGTACTTTCTTTTTTGTCTTTCTTTATGATAGCAAAAATTCTACCACCAAGTGTAAGAAGCCTTGTGTTCCAGTTCTGGTTCTACTACTAAACACCTGTATTATTTTGGGCAATTAGCTTTTGAGGCCTTAACTTCATCTAATCTCTCAAATCTCTGTACCTCTAAGGTTCTAATATAAAGAATACATAACATAAATGGATATATTACACACATGTATATATGCACGCATACATTATGTATGTATATATATATGGAAATATATATACAGATTATATTTTTAGAGTAAATATATAATTTTAAATAGTGATAAAGATTTCAGGCCTCATCACACAATAGAAAGTACTTAGACATCTAGGTTAAGTGAGTCAAATTCTTATCTTGGTTCAACCATTAGCTAGCCCCATTGCCCATCAGCAAATCCCTGAACTGCTCAATGCTTCAGTTTCTTATTTTGACTAGAGTATCTGTACTGACTCTACATTCTTGATTCCACTCTATTGATTAAAACCTGTGTAGATCCTTTTTGAACACTTCAAGTTTTTGGCAAAATCTTGTAGAGTCAGCATTTTCTACATGCACGTAGTTTTTAATACTATTTGTTTATTATTTAACAATCTTCCATCTTGTCAAAAGGGACTTGGCTACTACATTACATAAAATAAGACGGTAACTTAGAAGTTAAAAAAAAAAAGACAGGAGAAAAAAAGTTTTGAAATGTAAGACCAAACAGACACATCATTAAATGTGATATATTTGCTAGAGGTCAGCCACAGATTTAATGCTGAGATTTCTAAAGCTCATATGAAGAAAGAATCATAATCAAATTACAAGGTTCATTGTGTAAGATGAAAGGAAATCAGTTGCTCATAATCAGAACTGTTCTTAACAGTGAAATTTGAGTTGTATTTTTTCCCCACGGGATCTTAGGTAGCAAACATTGGAGAAGGTACTGAATAACAGTCACTACGACATTCCTATATTAAGTAAAATAGCAAATTAAACAGTTTCTTTTTAAATTATAATGTCCCTAAAAACTGATAATGTCCCTAGATACAGGCTGCTGGTATTAAGCCATTTGATATGGAGCAAATACGATGGCAGTATAGCTATGAGGCTATCAGCACTTTTGCTTCATCAGGTTAGATTTTAGAGGATTTAAAGGGTTGGATGGAGTGTGCATCATGCATACAATCCTCCATAATTACACTCAAACAAACTTTTGATAGACACTGAACCACAGTGTACTGGAACTTAGGACTCTTCATGAGTATTAGTAGTACATTTCTTTTAGGCCAGTGGTTCTCACACTTGAGGCTGCATCAGAATTATCTGTAGGGTAATTGCTGAGCTTTACCTCCAGAGTTTCTGATTCAGTAGGTCTGAGGAGGGGCATGAGAATTTGCACATTCTATAAATTCCCAGGTCATGCTGTGGCAGCTGGTCTAGAATCACACTTTGAGAATTGTTCTTCTGGGTCATCAGATAAGGAAAGATCTAAGGAGGTTAACAAACAACCTCAGTGTAAGAGACAATATCTTCCTGAGGAAAGAGAGATGCCCAACAAGGACTGAAAATGAAACAAAGCCACTAATCCAAGAAAAGATCATCCTGATACATGCTCCAAGCTAAATTACTTACAAAGCACACCTATAAAATTAAATGAGATGATGCTGAAAAACTTATACTTTCTAATTGAAAATGTGTAATATTTACTAAAATGGGTCCTTTGGTAGAAGAATAATTTTTTTCTGACATTAATTAGATAGCTATCTATCAAGATCCCTTCTGGATTATTAATACCATGCCATGCCATATAAATAGGCTGTCTGGGGGCACCTGGGTGGCTCAGTTGGTTAAGTGTCCGACTTCGGCTCAGGTCATGATCTCGCGGTTTGTGAGTTCGAGCCCCGCGTCAGGCTCTGTGCTGACAGCTCAGAGCCTGGAGCCTGCTTCGGATTCTGTGTCTCCATCTCTCTCTGCCCCTCCCCTACTCATGCTCTGTCTCTCTCTGTCTCAAAAATAAATAAAACATTAAAAAAAATTTTAATAGGCTGTCTGCTCCCAGTTACTGAGTGTTGCTTCCAGTGACACTCTTTAATCTGACCTTATATGGTCCTTTAGAGTTAATAATTTTCCACTGCTATTTTCCACTGTTTGTACTGCACTTAACCATACCATATTGTAATTATTTTTTCCATATATATTTAACTTATTATACTTTTGCCTTCGTGAGCAAGGATTACACATTCTTCTGTAACTCCAGTTCTAGAACTTGTAGTAAATAAATATTTATTGAAGTGATCTAAACAAGAGGTACAAATGTTTTTAAATTGATTAAGTCCAAACCACCGTGGGGTTCATCTAAGAATAGAAACCAAGCATGATAAATGATACCTCTGCACTTCTTGATGACTCTTTTACAATTTATAAATATAAGTTATATTTGCAGGCCTCTTCCCTATTAGTAAAAGGAAAGTGAAGCCGAATTCAAGAACGAAAACCTCTATAATAATTAAACAATGAATTCTGTGAGGCAGTGATTAATATTTATAGTCAATAATTCTATAAAGTAAAACATTCCAACAGAACTTGCATTGATAGTAGCAGATGTTATACAGAATATAGCACTGGATTTGAAGACAGGCAGACCAAGGTCAAGTCAATCTGTAGTCACCCAATCTCCTTGGGCCTTTATTGTACAGTGTTGAACTTTTAAAATCTCAATTTCATTATCTATAAGTGGAAATAATAATATTGTCCTCATCTTATTTCAAAGGATCTTTCTGAAAATAATGTGAGATGATGAACATAAATGTCATGTGAACACTATATAATTGTTCTATTATTTTTGAGAATAACACAATTTACAGCATGTGATCTTGAGTAAAATGTAAAATATATTCATTCTTCTTTGTCACCACTAGGAAACCATCTAACTGCAACTTAAAAAAAAACACTATAGTATATTTTCTTAAATATAAGTAATCATCCTTAAAAGTTTTTTAAAAAACAACTTTTTCTAGTCTTACAATAAAAGGGAAACACAATAGGAAAAATGAAAGTTCTTATTGAGCTCAAAAATAATTTAGCAACAATTAAATCCTGCTACTATGCTACCAGCAATATTCTGCTACCATGAGGAGGTAACTACTCTAATTTACATCATTATCAACAGATTATTTCTTTTGTGCATTCTGAAATTTACATCCTTGAACTCAGTCTGGGTAAACTAGTTACATTCTTTGCTCCACCAGATTCTACTAGATTGTAAATTTCTTGAAGTCAATATTATTACACGATTTTTTTACAACCTTTTATTGACCACAGTACTTTCACATGTAAACTTGAGTGTAATTAGAAAATCAAATAGGGGCGCCTGGGTGGCGCAGTCGGTTAAGCGTCCGACTTCAGCCAGGTCACGATCTCGCGGTCCGTGAGTTCGAGCCCCGCGTCAGGCTCTGGGCTGATGGCTCGGAGCCTGTTTCCGATTCTGTGTCTCCCTCTCTCTCTGCCCCTCCCCCGTTCATGCTCTGTCTCTCTCTGTCCCAAAAATAAATAAAAAACGTTGAAAAAAAAATTAAAAAAAAAAAAAAAAAAAAAAAAGAAAATCAAATAAATATTTAATAAGGCCACCAAACAAGACTGCATACTGGCCATTAAAAGAGTTTGAAACATAGTTTGAATTCTTCAGGAAATTTAAAATTTAGGTTCATACTGGTAATTTAACTCTTATATATCTATACATATAAATAAAATACATCTGTATTTTAATTTTTTTTCTTTTAATGCTTATTTATTTTTGAGAGAGAGAGACAGACAGCAGACAGGCAGACAGAGCACGAGTGGGATAGGGGCAGAGAGAGAGGAAGACACAGAATCCGAAACAGGCCCCAACACGGGGCTCGAACTCATGAACCATGAAATGGTGACCTGAGCAGAAGTCAAATGTTTAACCAACTGAGCCACCCAGGTGCCTCACATAACAGTCTAAGAAGCAGGGGTGGGGGGGGGGGGCGGATTTAAGATGACTTAATACTATTTCTTCTAGTTTTATTAACTTCAGGTCCTTCAATGAACACTCTATGCATTTTCTAAACTTGTAAGTAGGCACCAGTTCAATGATAAATTGTACACTTCCTTGCATGTTAAAACTCAATTCTAAGCTTTTAAATTAACTAGTAATTTCTGACTATTTATAAAACTCAGTTTGTAAGAGCAAGGTTTCTAAAACATTAACTATTTTTTCTCTATACCTTTTTGCTATTATTACCCTTTGTTAATGAGATGGAAATGATAGTACATTCGATGTATACATAATGCACTGTACTGACACATTATTGTTCTACTTTGGGAAACTCATCCTAAAAATTCTAATTTAATTACATTTTAATTTTTTGTGTGTTTTTTAAAAATTGGAAAACATCAATTTGAGGCACATACAAATGATATTCTCCCCCACAGCAGAATAAAGCTTAGTATGATGTTAATAACAGATGCTGCCACGTTTATATTTTTTGTGATAAAAATTAAAAAAGCTAATATTTTCCCTGTGTGACTATAAAATACTTTAATATAATTATTTTAATTTTTTAAAATAATGGCTATTGATAAGGGAGAACAGTCACACCATGGGGGGATGACTATAAGTATACAGTTTTTAAAAGTAAATTAATGGGGCGTCTGGGTGGCTCAGTCAGTTAAGCGTCCGACTTCAGCTCAGGTCTCGATCTCACGGTCCGTGAGTTCGAGCCCCACGTTGGACTCTGGGCTGATGGCTCAGAGCCTGGAGCCTGCTTCCAACTCTGTGTCTCCCTCTCTCTCTGCCCCTCCCCCGTTCATGCTCTGTCTCTCTCTGTCTCAAAATTAAATAAAACGTTAAAAAAAAAGTAAATTAATAAATGCTTATTTATTTTGGAAAATTATTTCACCACTTTTAGTATCTAATCCTATTGACATAATTTTAAGCTAAAGTGACCTGCCAGAATAGCACATGAGATTTGGTCTACACAAAGAGAATTTCTAAACCAGCTCCATGATGTTTAACTAGCTGAAAAAAAAAATGTTTTGGCTAAAATTCTATTCATCTAACAAAACAAAAGACCATTTACAATCTAATAAATACAGAACTTCTCTTCAGGTTAAGTAAAAACAATCACTACATAGAAAATAAAAATGTATCAAAATTGCTGGAATTCTGTGTTACTAAGAAGAAAATATTGTTGGCCAGGAAACATGCAATCATAGCAGTTACATACCACCTGGAATTCTATTGAAACTATTAACTAGTAGTGGGAACATATTTTAATGAAAATAATGTATTTTGTACTTTTCATAGGACCCTGAAATGAAGGGTATCTCGGAACAGCCTGGGATCCCAGGGCTGCAAGGGGGATACGTGAGCCCCTGACCCACATACTGACCTGGAGACCACCAATATATTCTAGTGCACGTCAAGTTTTAACTTTGATCAAGTATTCATAAAAGCCTCAGGCTTGTTAGATTTTATAATTCATATATGTGGTGATGGGTAAAGTAAAAAATGAAAACTTGTAAGCCCTCTCTGTAGTAGATATGACGAGATAGCTGCATTCGATTGTGCCTGTAATGGTACCTTCACGAAGAACTACAGGAGATAGGAAAAATAACTGCACTGGCATAAAACCAAGCCATCTGTCACTATTAGAATGACAGAGTGAATGTTTCAAAACCATAAACAATGAAAACTAAAGAATAAACAAATTGAGAGGGCCTTGGTTTTATGACACAGGTAAAAGACAAGCTAAACATTATTTCAGACGTTATTGTTTCAGAGAAATGTGGAAACACGCTGTCAAATTTTTACCAGTAGTTTGTTGCATATACATTTCAGTGGCACGATCTTTGTTAACAGGGAATATTTGATGAGTTTCAATGTTTAAAAATATTCCAGAATTTGCAATACTATTAATTTTATATTAGCAATGCTAAGGAGAAAAACGATCTTCTACTGTGTTTTGCAACTTCTGGTATTTTGTAAAATATGGATTTTCATTATCATTTTCCTTCCAGTAATTACGAGTAGTCTGAGAAAATCTTAGCCAAAATAACCTTAGTTTTCAATATATGTTCCATAGTTTTCTTAGATGCTGGTAAAGGATAAAAAATAAGTACTGGGGTGCCTGGGTGGCTCAGTAAGTTAAGCAACCCAACTCTTGATCTCAGCTCAGGTCCTGATCTCAAGGTTTGTGAGTTCGAGCCCCGCATCCAGCTCTGCGCTGACAGCACGGAGCTTACTTGGATTCTCTGTCTCCCTCCCTCTCTTCCCCTCCCCTGCTCTCTCTCTCTCAAAATAAATAAATATTTAATATTTAATATTTATGATACTGCAATAGCATCATAGTCTTACTTGAAGCATCTAAAAATGTGGTGGTACTGAATTCCAATTTAGGGGTGATTTAAGGCAATTTCTTTTCAAATTATGTTATGAACATTCTACACAATTCCTTGATATTTTTTTTATGGAATGTTGCTTTATATTCTTTTTGGCAAAATGCCACTTAAATTTGACTTAATTACTATAACCTCAAAATGATTTTTAAAAGTGCATATATGTTAACATTTAAAAAATTTAATAATCAAAATTTGCCCACAATTCTCTAAAAATGATTCTCTGATATTTTAGAAGTATGTTAATCCAAAAATCCCAGTTCTGCCACCATGGAAGGCACTGGTAATATCTGGAGAATTGTAGAATAAGTCTCTGTGAATCAAAGACCAAAAAATCTCAGATTCTACTTAATAATTTCTTCTCAAAATACCATCCTGTCAACAAAGTTGACTCTTGCAACCTCCATTACCCAACACCAAGAAAGATCAAAAAGGCCTACAATCTCTCCATGATGTGGAAAGCAAAAAGTGGGGAGGCACAAATCTATGGTTAAAGGTCACATTCTGTTTGCGTACAACTTCTCCGTTTTTTTGGTAAATCCAGTTTTCTTCTGTAACTCCCTACCTGATGAATTCCCCAGTTGGAACCCAAGCTTTATTATCTATGTCTGCTTCTGGGCTTGAGGTACTTGAAAAAGGCAACAATGTATGTATACCTTTCTGCTTCCCACCATGCTCACCACTGATCTAATTTACTGCCCTCTGACTCTACACAGAGAGGGAGAGTAGGAAGCCAGACACACAGAAGAGTGGGAAAGACTGGATAAGGAAAGGGATAGGGACAGTGAAACTATGGAATTAATAAATGAAAGTAAACAAATAGGACAAGTTTCACACTCTCCGCAGCTAACTCATATGCTCATGTAGTTAGATATGAACAGACTATTTCTGGAAAACAACTTCTATATATTGGTGCAAGTGTGATCATCCCTCAATTATTTTGGAAAAAAAATAGGTTGGGAAGTAATTCCTTTTGCCATCAAATATTTAATCTTCATTGAAAGAAGACACTCTTTAAAAATGTGGTGTTATAATAGCTGTGTATGGCAGAGGTATCTTTAAAACTTTACAAGTTTTCAACTTCTAAAATCAAGATTGATTATCATTTAGAAAGTGCCTAAAATATCACTGACAAAATGATTTGAAACAGATATAGCATCTGTTTTTGCAGGTGGAGTAACCTAATAAAATCTTAGCACACAGTGGCTTTCATTCTTTATTTTTTTCTATCAATCCTTCAAAAGTGTTCATATTTCACAGTATTGTTTTCTTAAGCCTCCAGGTTTGTGAGATCATTCACGGGAAATATATTGGGCCTTCAAGAAGCTATTTGGTAATATAATTTCAGAAGTTATAAAGTGGTTGTTAAAGAGGTTCGATGAACACAGAGAATTTAAATGCTAGGTAATTTAAGGAATCTTTGGTTTTTGAAATGCATCCTTTTAATGTCATTCAAAGTTAGACCACAGAAAGAACTTAAACCTGATTTCCCAATTTCATAATTTAGTTAGTAAGTCGGGTGAAGTGTTTTGTTTGATTACTTGTTTTTGTTTTTGTTTTAACTTTTAACATAGCCATGACCATTTTTCTCACTGACAAATGTGGCTTGTCAGGAGAGCAAAACAGCCTGAAAATTAATGCTGTGAATAAGGTTAAAAGGTAAAATCTGAATGAGGTGTATACCTACACGAATCCTGCGATCTCTCTGTGGTCACACAATCACAAAACATCTGAGTTTTAAAAAGGTAAATTTGCATGCATGGAGAGCCGTTCTATTTTGTATGTATCATTTTTTTTACTGGTTGTGTAGACCAATAGAAAGTATAAGTAGCCTGTCTCAATTGACAAGATCTCTTACCTCTCTCAAATGATGCTTTCTCCAAGTGTTAATTTACATTTACATGGTTCAAAATGTCTTGATTATTGGCTCTGCATTACAATCTTGTGAGGAGTAGGGGCAGCAGCAGAAATGGTTATTGTAGTAGTATTGAGCCCATTTTGCATATGAAGAAAACTGAGTTTTGGGGAGTTCAGTGTAATGGGTAAGATTATAGGTTCTGAAATTATATCACCAGTGTTTCGATTACAGGCCCACCACTTATTAGCTGTGTGGCCTTGGCAACTTATTTTGTGTCTGTACACATCATTGCATAGTTCTATAAATGACGAATTTAAACTTAATTCTCAGCGTTGTCAAAAGTGCACAAACATTTACGCTGACATGCTTCACTAAGTATTCAGATTCCATTTGTTTAAATACTCACAAATATATTTATATGTTCCTACCACTTAACTTTTAAAAATCGTTTTTGCAACAGAGTTTTAATAAGAGTGCTTTACTTTAAGAGAAATTGAAGACTGATAAAACTGCATAAAACATGGTATTTCTAGGATTCTTTTGATACTGAGTGTTCTTAGCATTTCAAATTCTACTACAGAAGTTCTATAAAATCTAACAATATTAAGTTTTGTGTTTGCAATTATCCAAGTTAAAAGTTAGATTGATATAGTTTATTTCAAACCACATGTAAGAATGCAGAGGGTTTTTTTTTTTTTACATATGTAAGTAACAAACTTAAAACATGTTTTACAGAAATCCAATGTTGATCTTTTAAAGACATCAATTGAGATTGAATTGTAAAGTATGTTCAGTAAAAGTAACGTCTTTCAATTCCTTTCATTTTCAAAGTTTTTAAATTGGTAATTTGGGGTAGACAAATATATTTTATAATGTTTTTAAGATTTAGTACTAATTACATTAAATATTGCATAATTCTTAATTGTGCATAAATTCGTATATTTTTAATTTTTTTGTTTTTATCTTATGTCTTTATTTAAATTCCATTTAGTTACCATGCAGTGCAATATTAGTTTCAGGTGTACAATATAGTGATTCAACACTTCCATACAATACCCGGTGTTCATCACAAGCGCACTCCTTAACCCCATCCCTTGACCCCCTCCCCTCTGGTAACCATCAGTTTGTTCTCTATACTTAAGACTCTGTTTTGGTTTGCCTTCCTCTCTTTTTTTCCCCTTTGCTCATTTGTTCTGTTTCTTAAATTTCACATGAGTGAATCATATGGTATTTGTCTATCTCGGACTGACTTATTTTGCTTAGCATAATTCTCTCTAGCTCCATCCGTGTCCTTGCAAATGGCAAGATTTCATTCTTTTTTATGGCTAAGGAATATTCTATTGTACATATAAACGACTTTTTCTTTATCCATTCATCAGTCAATGGACACTTGGGCTGTTTCCATAATTTGGCTATTGCAGATAATACTGCTAAAATATTGCGGTGCATGTGTCCCTTTGAATTCGTGTTTTTGTATTTTTTGGCTAAACACCCGGTAGTGCAATTGCTGGACAGTAGGGCAGTTCTATATTTTTCTTGTGTATTATTCCTTATGATTTTAATTCACATACAAACATGTATTTATTTACCAATAAAATGGACATTGCTGGGCTACCTGATTTTTACAATTTGAAAATAGGTATTAGATACATAGCTCTATAATTATAAAGACTATATTGTATTCTGTTTTAGGAATATACTGTAATTTATTCAGTACTGTATTTTTTTACTCCTACAAATAAAACTGCAGTAACATTTTTTTTTTGATATTTGTTGATGTGGTTTATTTTTTCTTTCAAGTTTTTATTTAAATTCCAGCTAGGTAACGTACACCATATTACTAGTTTCAGGTGTAGAATTTAGTGATTCATCACTTACATACAACACCCAGTGATCACCACAAGTGCCCTCCTTAATACCTATCACCCATTTATTTCATCCCTCTACCCACCTTCCCTCCAGCAACTCTCAGCTTGTTCTCTATAGTTAAGAGTCTGTTTTCTTGTTTGCCTCTCTGCTTTTTTCCCCATGTTCATCTGTTTTGCTTCTTTTTAAAAAATATTTATTTATTTTGGGGAGAGTGCAAGTGGAGGAGGGGCAGAGAGAGGGGAACAGAGGATCCAAAGCAGACTCTGTGCTGACGGGCTGACAGCAGTGAGCATGATGTGGGGCTTGAACTCACGAACTGCAAGATCATGATCTGAGCCGAAGCTGGACTGTCAACCAACTGTGCCACCCAGGTGTCCCCATCTGTTTTGTTTCTTAGATTCCACATATGAGCGAAATCATATGATATAGTATGTGTCTTTCTCTGACTGACTTACTTCACTTAGCATAATACTCTCTACCTCCATCCATGTAGTTGCAAATGGTAAGATTTCACTCTTTTTGATGGCTGAGTAATATTCCATTGTATACCCATACCACTTCTTCTTTATCCATTCATCAGTTGGTGGGCATTTGGGCTCTTTCCATAATTCAGCTATTGGTGACGATGCTGCTATAAACATCTGGGTCCATGTACCCCTTCGAATCAGTACTTTTGTATCTTTTGGGTAAATACCTAGTTGTGCAATTGCTGGATTGTAGGGTAGGTCTATTTTTAACTTTTTGAGAAAACTCCATACTGTTTTCCATAGTGGCTGTACAAGTTTTCATTCCCACCAAAAGTTCCAGAGGGTTCCCCTTTCTCCCTATCCTCATCAGCACCTGTTGTTTCTTGTGTTGGTGATTTTAGACATTCTGACAGGTCTGAAGTGATATCTCACTGTAATTTTGATTTGTATTTCCCTGATGATGAATGATGTTGAGCATCTTTTCATGTGTCTGTATGTCTTCTTTGGAAAAATGCTTACTCATGTCTTCTGCCCAGTTTTTAATCAGATTATTCATTTTTGGGTGTTGACTTATGTATTTTGGATACTAACCTCTTATCAGGTATGTCATTTGCAAATATCTTCCCCCATTCCCTAGGTTGCCTTTTAGTTTTGTTGATTGTTTCCTTCACTTTACAAAAGTCCCAATAGTTTATTTTTGCTTTTGTTTCCCTTGCCTCAGGAAACATCTAGAAAGAAGTTATGACAGCCAGTGTCAAAGAGGTTACTATCTGTGTTCTCCTTTAGGATTTTTATGGTTTCAAGTCTCACATTTAGCTCTTTAATCCATGTTGAAATTTATTTTTTTGTGTGTACAGTGTAAGAAAGTGATCCAGTTTCACTTTTTTGCATGTTGCTGTCCTGTTTTCCCGACTCCATTTGTTGAAGACACTGTCTTTTTCCCATTGCATATTCTTGCCTGCTGTGTTGAAGATTAATTGGCCATATAGTTGTGGGTTCACCTCTGGGTTTGCTATTCTGTTCTATTGATCTAGGTGTCAATTCTTCTGTCAGTTTTGATTATTACAGCTTTGTAATATAACTTGAACTCTGAAATTGTGATGCCTCCAGCTTTGCTTTTGTTTTTCAAGGTTGCTTTGACTGTTGGGGGTCCTTTGTGGTTCCACACAAATTTTAGGATTGTTGGTTCTAGTTCTGTGAAAAATGCTGTTGGTATTTTGACAGGGATTGCATTAAATCTGTGGATTGCTTTGGGTAGTATACATATTTTAACAATATTTGTTTTTCCAATCTATGAGCATGGAATGTTTTTCTATTTCTTTGTGACATCTTCAATTTATTTCATCCATGTTTTATAGGTTTCAGAGTACACATCTTTTACCTCTTTGGTTAGGTTTATTCTTGGGTATCTTACTGGTTTGGGTGCAACTTTAAATGGGATTGATTCCTTAACTTATCTTTCCGCAGCTTCATTCTTGGTGTATAGAAATGCAATAGATTTCTATACATTGATTTTGTACCTTGTGACTTTACTGAATTCATTTATCAGTGCTAGTAGTCTTTAGATGGAGTCTTGAGTTTTCTATATAGAGTATCATGGTATCATGTTGTCTGCGAGTAGTGAAAGTTTGACTTCTTTTTGGCTGATTTGGATGGCTTTTATTTCCTTTTGTTGTTTGACCGCTGTGGCTAGGACTTCCAGTACTATGTTAAGTAACTGTGGTAAGAGTAGACATACCTGTCTTGTTCCTGACCATGGAGGAAAACCTCTGTTTTTTTCCCACTGAGGATGATATTAGCTGTGGGTTTTTCATATATGGCCTTTATTATGTTCAGATATGTTCCCTCTACATGTACTTTGTTGAGGGTTTTTATCATGGATGGATGTTGTACTTTGTCAAATGCTTTTTCTGCACTTCATCTATTGAAATGATCATATGGTTCTTATCCTTTATTAATGTGGTGTATCATATTGACTGATTTGAGAATGCTGAACTACCCTTCCAGCCCAGGATAAATCCCACTTGATCATGGTGAATGATTGTTTTAATGTATCATTGAATTCATTTTAGTGAGAGTTTCTGCGTCCATATTCAAAAGGATATTGGCCTATAGTTCTCTTTTTTAGCAGGATCTTTATCTAGTTTTCACATCAGGGTAATTCTGGCTTCATATAACCACTTTGAAGTTTTCCATCCTTTTCTATTTCTTGGATTAGTGGAGAAGAGAAAGTGTTACTCTTGTTTTAAAAATATTTGGTAGAATTCTCCTATGAAGCCATTTGGCCCTGGACTTCTGTTTGCTGGGAGTTTTTTGATTACTGATTCAACTTCTTTGCTGGCTATCAGTCTGTTCAAGTTTTCCATTTCTTTCTGTAACAGTTTTGGTAGTTTATATGTTTGTAGGAATTTGTCCATTTCTTCTAGGTTGTCCAATTTGTTGGCACATAGTTTTCTGTAATATTCTCTTATAATTGCATGTATCTGTGGTGTTGGTTGTTATTTCTTCTAATTTGTGATTTTATTTATTTGGGTCCTTTCTCTTTTTGTTAAGTCTAGCGAGAGGTTTATCAAGTGTATTATTTTTTTCAAAGAACCAGCTCCTGGTTTCATTGATCTGTTGTATTGTTTGTTTGTTTGTTTGTTTGTTTGTTTTAGTTTCTATATCATTTACTTATGTTCTGATCCTTATTATTTCCTTCTTGATGCTGGCTATAGACCTTGTTTGTCATTCTTTTTCAGCTCCATTAGGTTTAAGTTTAGGTTGTTTATTTGTGATTTTTCTTGCTTCTTGAGGTAGACCTGTATTGCTATATATTTCCCTTTTAGGACCACTTTTGCAGCATCCTAAAGGTTTTGGATCACTTTGTTTTCCATTTTCATTTGTTTTGATTTTTTTTTTTGTTATTTCTTCTTTGATTTTATGGTTGAACCATTCATAGTTTAATAGCATGTTGTTTAACCTCCATGTATTTGTGGTCTTTCCAATTTGTTTTTTCTTGTGGTTTATTTCTAGTTTTAGAGTGTAATGGTCAGAAAAGGTGCATGGCATGATTTAAATCTGTTTGTATTTGTTGAGGTTTGTTTTGTGACCTAATATGTGATCTATTCTTGAGAATGTTCCATGTGCACTTGAAAAGAATATGTATTCTGCTATTTTAGGATGGAATGTTCTGAATATATCTGCTAAGTCTATCTGGTCAAGTGTGTCATTTAAAGCCATTTTTTTCCTTGTTTATTTTCTGTTCAGTTGATTTGTCTATTAATGTAAGTGGGGAGTTAAAGTCCCCTACTATTACTTTCTTATTATTAATTAGTTTCTTTGTTTGTTGTCAATTGTTTTAAATATTTGGGTGCTTCATGTTGGGTGCATAAATATTTACAATCATGATATCTTCTTGTTGGATTGTCCCCTTTATGATTATATAGTACACTTTATTGTCTCTTTACAGTCTTTGTTTTAAAAATCTAGTTTGTCTGATAAAAGTATTGCAACTCCAGTTTGCTTCTAACATTCCTTTGCATGATACGTGTTTCTCCACCCCCTCACTTTCAATCTGAAGTTGTCTTTAGGTCTAAAAGGAGTCTCTTTCAGGCAGCATATAGATAGGTCTTTTTTTTTTTCTTTTAATCCATTCTGACACCTATGTCTTTTGATTGGAGCATTTAGTCCATTTACATTCAAAGTAATCATTGATAGATATGTATTTATTGCCATTTTATTACTTGTTTTGTCATTATTTTTAGAGATTTTCTCTTATCCCTTCTTGTCTTTGTCACTTTTGGTCTTTCCTTTGCACTTAAAGAGTCCTCTTTAATATTTCTTGCGGGGTTGGTTTAGTGTCACAAACTCCTTTAGTTTTTGTTTATCTGGGAAACTCTTGATCTTTTCCTTCTGAATGATAGCCTTGCTAAATAGAGTATTCTTGGCTACAGATTTTTCCCATTCAGCTCTCTAAATATATCTTGCCACTCCCTTCTGGCTTCCCAAGTTTCTGTTGAGAAATCTCCAGCTAGGCTTGTGAGTTTTTCTTTGAAAGTTAAGGACTTCTTTTGTCTTGCTGCTTTAAACATTTTTTCTTTTTCTCTATATTTTGCAAATTTAATTACAATATGTCATGGTGTTGGCCTGCTCTTGTTTATTTTGATGGGAGTTCTTTGTGCCTCTGGAGCTGGATGTCTGTCTCCTTTGCCCAGATTAGGGAAGTTTTCTGCTATTATTTCTTGAAATAATTTTTTTGCTCCCCTTCTTTTTCTTCTTCAGGAATTCTATAATAAGAATGTTATTATTACATGTGATGCAGTCACTGAGTTCCCTAAGTGTATTCTTGTGTTCCATAATTCCTCCTCCCTTTTGTTCAACTTTGTTATTTTCCGTTATTTTATCTTCTATATCACTAATTCATTCCTCTGTTTCTTCCAGCCCGCTGTTCATTGCATCAATCCTATTTCCAATCTCATTTATTGCATTTTTCATGTCTGATTGATTCTTTTTTAACTCTTTGATCTCTGTGATAAGGGTCTCCCTGATGTCTTCTATTCATTTCTTAAGCCCAGTGAGTATCCTTATGATTGTTGCTTTAAATTCTCCATCAGGCATGTTATTTATATATGTGTCACTTAGATCTCTGGCTGTGGCCTTATCTTGTTCTTTCAATGGGGATAAACTCCTGCATCTTGGCATTTTGCCTAAGTATCTGCATTCTTAGAAAGGCCAGTTATATCTCCTGCTCCTGAAAATAATGGCCTGATGAAGAGGTCATGTAGTGTCCTGGTGCTTTAGAGAGTATCTCTGGTGTTGTATCCAAATTGAAAGTTAGCCCGATATAGGTTATTTCAACCCACATGTAAGAATGCAGTTTTTTAATATGTAAATACAATTTAAAACATATTTTAGAAAACTCTGATGATCTTTTAAAGAGATCAGTTGAGATTGAATTGTAAAGTATGTTAAATGAAAGTAACATCTTTCAATTATTTTCTTTTTTTTTGTTCTTTTTTTTTTGTTTATTTATTTTTTGAGAGACATAGAGAGACAGAGCACAAAGTGGGGAGGGGCAGACAGAGAAGGAGACACAGAATCTGAAGCAGGCTCCAGGCTCCAAGCTGTCAGCACAGAGCCCGATGTGAGGCTCAAACTCACAAACTGTGAGATCATGACCTGACCTGAGCCGAAGTCGGACACTTAACTGGCTGAGCCACGCAGGCGCCCTTCAATTATTTTCAATTTCAAAAATTTTAAATTGGGAATTTGGTGCTAAACAAATATATTTCACAATGTTTTTAAAGTTTAGTACTAGTTACATTAATAATATTACATGATTTCCAATTGTGCATTAATTCATATATGTTAACGAGACTTTTTCCAAATAAAAATTACCCATCTCTCTTCATAAAAACTAGACTCTTATTTAAATCCAGAGACCATAGCATCTTACCTTTGATAATGTTTTAACCAATACCCATTATAAAGCAAACGGAAAATTCTATACAATTAAATAATAACTTAAAACTATTCTCTACAGTTAGCTTCCTTCTGAGGTAGAATGAATAATGATTCTGACGAATATTTCCCTATTAATACAAATTGTGTTATCTAAAAGATACTTTCTAAAAGTACAAAATGTTATCAACTACAAATGGTCATTGGTTAATAATGACAATACTAAGAGTTTATCAGATGCAATTGGGGTATAGTTTCTTAAGAAAAAATTAATTATAAAAAATAAAACCACTCTATGTCAAATTTATATTAAATCACCATTTTATTTCCAAAAATGTCAATAATAAATGTCATTATTATTATTATTTTGAAATGAATGTTTTAAAGTCACTTCATCTTCATACAGTTGTTAACACATCAGAGTTTACTGACCTCAGAAAGACTTTTATTCATTTTTGGCAAATCCTGTTAGTGTATACAGGATACAGGATTTGTATAAAGGATATACTAGTTATTTGGCCACTGTATTATATTTCAAAATTAATAATAGCAGTATTACTTATGAATTAGAACATTAAAACAAGTGTGCTTTAGCTTTCTTCTTTCTAGTAGCAACTGTATGGAAAATAAAACCAAATTTCAAAAATTCAAACACAAACACACAACTTTTATTGATTTTTGGTGTATCAGTAGGACACGGTACATTTGTAATACACTCTTAAAAGATGTCAGTGCTGGTGCACTTATTTGTCAAATAGATTCTCACATTAAAAAAAAAAAATGCCACTGCAATCAAAAAGATCCAAATCAACACTTTATGAGGTTTTATGAAAATTATTTTAAAAGGTAGTTTTGAGGGGCACCTGGGTGGCTCAGTCGATTAAGCATATGACTTTGACTCAGGTCATGATCTTGTAGTTTGTGGGTTTGAGCCCCACATTGGGCTTTGAGCTGACAGTTCAGAGTCTGGAGCCTTCTTCAGATGCTGTCTCTCTCTGTCTCTCTCTGTCTCTCTCTCACTGCCCCTCCCCTGTTTGCACTCTGTCTCTCTCTCAAAAATAAATAAGCACTAAAATAAGTAATAAAAAACTAAATAAATAAAAGTTACTTTTGAAAATGGGGCATTTCAGGGGCGCCCGGGTCGCTCGGTGGGTTAAGCATCCAACTTTGGCTCAGGTCATGATCTCACAGTCTGTAAGTTCAAGTCCCATGTTGGGCTCTGTGCTGACAGCTCAGAGCCTGGATCCTTCTTCAGATTCTACATATCCCTCTCTCTATGCCTCTCCTCAGCTTATGCTCTGTCTCTCTCTCTCTCTCAAAAATAAACATTAACAAAAAAATTGAAAAAAAGAAAATCGGGTCATTTCTTCCTGCAAGAAAAAACTATTACCCAAAAGCTTTCAAACATTATAAATAACATGGACTTCTATAACATTAAGAAAGATAGTTATTTTATTCCAGTGTGATTTATATCCTTAACTTTTAAAGTGCATTTAAAGCTTAATTAAGTTGGAATTTGACAGGCTCTCATGTCTTAGATATAGTACTAGAAGAAGTAGACCAGTAAATTCAACTTTAATTATAATAAGGAGAGGATGTTCCAGGGCTGCTTTATTGTTTTTTAAAAAGCACTTCTAATTTAATTACATTAAAATGTCCCATTTATTATAATCCTAATTATAGATTTGTTCATTCATTTAGAAAATATTTATTGAACAACTACTATGTGTCCAGCACGTGTTAAAGCACTCTTCAGACATGGCCACTGATTTCAAAGCATTTATGTATTTTGTTAAGGAGACAAGATATATAGATACGAATGGTTTTATAAACGCAGTATCAAGTGCCAAATGAATGAGAGCAATATCAAATACAGGGGAAGCTTAATAAGGGAAGGATGTCATCCAGATGAAATGGTCAGGATTCATAAAAATTATGAGTCTTGAGTTGGGTTATATGGATAGGGTTGAAAAACATCAATACCCCATGTTGGGGACTATCATATTCAAACTTCCTAAAGCAAATTTTATTTCAGATACACTAAGTAGAATTGAACACATTATTAAAAAGTTTGGGATTAATCTATAAATATGTTGGAGACTTTCAGATTTTTGAGCGAAGTATTAAATATCATGAAAGTAATAGTTTAAGATGATACAGGTGATAGGCAAGATTGGAGAGTAAGGACCAAAACCCAAACCGGAAGCATGGAGATAAGCTGTACAACAACCCAGACCTGAAGGAATGAATTGCATGGCAGTGGAACTGAAGGGTGGAATTACTGATATTCTGATAGAAAATGTAGCCTAGTGGCTGTTTCTTTAAGGAGCTGGGGTAAGTGCAAAAAAATATAGGATGATTTCATGCCAGCCCAATTGAGTAGAAAATATGTAAGAGATAGGTAAGGAAAAATAAGAACTAATTTGGGGGAGAAAATGATGTAATATCTACAAAGTTTCCATTTAGTCCATGGAATTCAATTTCTAAAGATTTCTGTGATCTCAGAAGTCTATCACATGAAACTTTCGCAACACAGAAAATTTTACAAAATCATGGGGACGGGAAAAAGTAGAATAAAAAACTCTGGATAAGAAATTTCAGTCTAGGGATGTTAAAATTCTTTTCTATCATAAATTTTACAAAAATTATCTGTGAGAGACAACATTAAAGCTATGTCTACATTGGTTTGACTATTATTGCCTATTGATTAACCAATAGTCATTTTTTTTCTTTTTTCTTTAACTCTTTTTTCAAAAACTGATGTTTCAACTTGATGTACCAAATTGATCATATGTGCTAGTGAGGTGTAAACACAGTTATTTATTTATATATATGTATCTATATATATGTGTCTATATATATATGTATATATATATATATATATATGCATGTGTGTGTGTGTGTGTGTATTTAATGATACATATATATGTTTAATGTTTATTTTTGAGAGACAGAGAGAGAGAAAATGAGCAGGGGAGGGGCAGAGAGAGAGGAGACACAGAATCTGAAGCAAGCTCCAGACTCTGAGCTGTCAGCACAGAGCCCAACGCAAGCAGGGCTTGAACCCACGGACCATGAGATCATGACCTGAGCTGAAGTCAGAGGCTTAACTGACTGAGTCACCCAGGCACCCCTAAAATATTTATATTTATATGTGCTTCTTCTATACAGTAAGTTAAGAGTAGGTGATATGGAGAACAAAAAAGCAACACTATTTTCCAAAAGATTAAAAGTGAGAGACAAAGAGACAAACCTCTGAGAATTTTGGCATATTCTATTTCATCACAATCAAGATACACTTTTTCCACACTCTCATGTTTATATTTTCCAAACATACAGAACCACATGCAGCTTTAATGCCAATCCAGGTGGGATTAGATTGGTAAGAAAAATTTTTATGGAAAGTGTGATCAATGTTCTACATATTTCCTAGAACCTCAAATTACCTTCAGTAGAAAACCAAAATCTGGCCTAACTGAGCAAACTGCTACTTTTAGTTTTTAAAAAAGAAAACAAAGAATACAGAATTATAATTTTGAAAACTAAATTCTAACGACAATTTTTACTAGCCTCTATAAGATGGAGAGGATTCACCTGTTAACATTGCTCAAAGAATGGAGTAAGACTTCTGGGCTAACTGCCAATGCCTATTAGAATGATTTTCCCTTCAATCACTAGTTCAAGCATGCATGATATTGCAATGCAAAAATAGCAGCACAACAAGTAGGAAATTCAGGACAATCCCTCCCTCTTGATCCTCCTGTTATATTGAGTACTAATGGGATTTAATTTCTGGAGTACTGCATGTAGTTCTGGGACCCTGCCAGCTAGGAGTATTATGTGACTAAGAAACTAGGGCAATCAATGGCGAGTAAGTTAAAATCAGAACCCAAGCCAAACTGACTCCTCTTTTGGAACAGGCCTGGAACGTTTTCAAGATTAAACATCAATAAAAGCAGAAAACTTCTCAGATAAGGGGACTACCAGGAATACAGTCCAAGCCTTACGAGCTAAGGGGTTACAGAACTTCTAAACATATTATTTTGATACACACAATCTTTATCTGAGATGAACTGCAAAGAATAGTCCTAGTATGAGTTAACCTAAGCCAGGGGATCAGGTATTCTTGAAAGTTTCCTCGAGGGGGCTTGAACTTGGCTTTAATAAAGGCAGAGAAGCAGGGTGCTAACTGCTGAGAGGCAGTAGAGAATAGTGAAGTGTACATTAATGCCCCATCTTTCCTCACTTCTGATTCTTTAGAATGATACAGGTTGTTCTTCTGAGGGGAGAATCTTTACTTGCCCCATTTCTCTAGCAGAGGCTATTTGAATCTGTCACACTCTGAAGTACATTTCTTGGCTTGTTTTTGTAATTCTACATTGATGCATACATCTCCTAGACTCTGACTGTTTATTGTGACCCAATGTTTATTATAGTTAGACTGGGTATACAGGATTAGATACTATCAACATTTCTCAGGTCTGGTTAGGTTATAAACACAGATTTAAAGGTCTTTAAGCTTTTGAAAGATTACCAAAAAATACAGCTAAGTTATTTCTCTGTAATTGTTTGTAAAATAACTTTAAAAAGAGGTACAAGTCATTTAAACTATGGATATGATGGAAAGGGGAGGTGGTAGAAAGCTTATCTATAAAACTCCAAGATAAAGATGTTAATTGTAATTTTGTATCTGTGCAATGACTAAGGTTAGTGTCCTATTTCAAACTTGTTATTGAATTAAAATAATCTATATCAACATATCCTCAGAGTTGGAAAGAAAATTAGATTATGAATAAAAGGTTTTTTCCGACAACACTTACAGATTCATCCACAAGACATGAAATGCTTTCGTGTAAGTTTTACTTTTCATTATTAGATAAAGTTAAATTAATTTTCAACCACAATCATTATCCAAAGCTAGAGAATACTGGGAGTTAAAAGTTTTATCCACATCCTGGTATTTACTTGGAGACTTACGAATGTGTACAGTGATTCTCTAATGATCACTGTCAACTCTCTGGAGCAATTTCTCATAGGTGGGCCTATGACCCTGGGTATCAAAAAGATCATCATGACCAGCCTTTTTCCAAGTACTGCCAAAAAGTGTATACATCTACATCTATGCCTATGTTTATTACTATATACACATGCATTGTATATATAGTATATACTACAAGCATTTTGACATAAAGACCATATAAGAAAATAAATGTATGATATAAGGAGATATGTAGCAAATTTACGGGAGACAAATGGAATAGTAAGTAACAGTGTAGGTTTTGAGGTCAAAATGCCTGGATATGAATCTATGCTTTACCACTTAGAATGTGGTAACTTCCTACCACTTAGGAAGGTTAATCACTCATCCCAACTGTCTCATCTGCAATTTAGGGAATATACCCACTCTTACCCTCCAGGTTATTGTGAGCATTAAATAAATTAATACACGAAAAATACTTAAAACATCTCTTAGAATAAAGTAAGAAGTCAATAAATATTGTAAGATGATGATGACAATGATGTAGATGAGGAGGAGGGAACAGGTGAAACAAAGGTCACCCTTGGCAAGAGTTCAAATGGGTGTTCATTACTTTGAGGCAGACAATGATAAAAAACACAAAACCAAAATTTAAAAAACAATGGGAGGGTTATCAACCTTTTCCAGCTGTCTTGAATTCAAGTTTGAGGAAGACACATAACTTGGTGGTAAAGTGACCAAGATTCTCTCAAATGTGACTTTATTATTTACTGCTGATTAAAATCCAAAATTTAATAAGAGGATATTATTCCTATGGCAAAAACTAGGGAGAGACGTAGATTTCATTCTAATTTGAATATGAAATAACTGAAGGCAAATGAAAGAATTTAGTAATATTCAGAATGACCAAAATATTGTGGCTGAAAAATAAGGACAATCCCATTAGTCAGATAGAAGGTCTAATGTAAACAAGGGACAAGCTATTAGGCAACTCATGAAGTAACAGTTAGTAAATTACTGTGGTAACCCATAGGACAGTAGTGGTAAAATGTTTATTTCTGATCTTCTAAGAAAACTTTTCTATGTAGATTTGTTTCTGACTAAATTATAAGGCAACAACTTTACAAAATCTTACCTATAAGGCCTTCCATCTAAGATTTTATAATTAAAATAATTAAAATAATTTCATTTTTCTTTTAATTTCTCTACCAATATTTCCCAAACTGTGCTCCCATATACAGGAATATCTACTAGCTAAGACTCCTCTGTTGGGGAATAAAAGCATAATTTTCACTGTGAAAACCTTACCATGTTTTCTGTGAGATTTTCCCGAGAAAATCTATTGGTATACACTGCTGATGTCAGACCACATGGATATTTCTTTAGTACTATTTGCAATGATGCCCAGGACTCATAGATCCTTACAAATAGCCTACTTTTTTACAAAATCCAATTGTATTTTCAAAGAGATAAAACCTAGCAGTGGCAGGTGGGGAAACAATACTGGAAATCTGTTTAGAAAGGAACAAGCCCATGTTTACAAAAGAAAAAATATTAATCGGCGTCTACTTTTCTGTTTTGTTTTACTTAGAAAAAGAAAGAAGGCTTATTGTTTATGATGCATTTTTAAACTAGTCACTGTAGCATACAAAACAGCAGAACATGGGTAAACACTACTTTGGGAACTTGGTTTGTTCCCCTATAAGAAAATTTCTAAATGCTTACTTGAGGATATAGATATATTAATCTTCTATTTTTTAATGTTTATTTATTTATTTATTTTTGACAGAAGAGACAGAGAATCCCAAGCAGGTCCCGTTTGGGACAGAGCCCGACATGGGGCTCGAAATCACGAACTGTGAGATCATGACCTGAGCCTAAAGCAAGAGTCCGATGTTATCTGAGCCACCTAGGCGCCCCAATCTTCTATTTTTATATGATGTGATACTGATCCACAACATTTTACAAAATACAGCCTAATTTTGTAAATGGGGGAAGGGAGAAGCACAGACAAGTCACCAATGTATCACACTGAAAGTAGTGATGGGTAGGTTCATTTACAAAGAGAGAAGACAGGAAGATCAATAAAAAGGCATATAGATCCATATGTCTATATTAGGGTCTATATGCCTTTTTATTGATCTATCAACATTGCATCCAGCCAGGGTTATCACTGCTATTCATGTTTATTCCCTTGCGGCCACACCTAGCAGAACCCTACTGAATCAGGTCTAAATGCAAGGAGACAGAGCACAGCGTTGAGAGTCATGCCAACTTAAAACCTCAAATGTGGTATGAATTGCTGATCCATCCATGACATGAGTTCACTCTTACCTTTCTTGGGAAGAGCATAAGAAAGATAAACTAGACCCAGTCCTTCAATTCTCAATAATGTCAACTTTTCTATATGACCATAACAATCAATTCTTCATCCCTCATTCATGTATTTATTTAAATTCCTTCTGAATCTATTCTCAAGTTGGGCCATAATTCAAAATAAGTTTTGTAATTACCTGTTTAATAATAAAGATTTTTATTTATTTGGCTATAAAAGAGACCCAGGATGCCAAAAAAGGTTCAGGTATTATGGAATTTGGTGAGATCCCCCATCAACATATTTATATCACTCATTATTATGGGCTATGGTAACATATCTTTGGCTCAGTCTCCATCTTTATAAAAGTCTCTCTAGCATCTTAATAATGTTAGCTATTTTTCTTTAGATGCTCTTCATTTTAAAAAATGTTTTACTGTATTTCCTTCTTGAGGCCTGCCAACTGCAATACCTCATAAATGTCTAGGTATAAATATACTGTGGTTTTAGAACTCAGGATACCTGTTTCCCTTAGAACCCTTGCCATTGAGACACAGAAGATTTTTAGAAGTACTTTGGGCCAGTGTCTTTCAGAAAATGACTGGCAGATTATCTTCTATCTTAATTAAGGTAAGCAGATGCATCCCGTCCCCAATCCCCCCACAGGTCTATGCTTGTTTTGAGTATATTTATTATTTTTAACCTATGAACATTTTTCCTACATTTTTTCTGTATGTTTAGTGTTTTTCCTACTAAGAGGTGCTACGTGGAAATACAGTTCCCCTTATTCTGTGATAAGGTACAGTTCAGGCCTTTTAAAAATATACTTGTCACAGCATACTGAGAGGATTAACTAAAGAAAAACCTCTAGGTCTTTATTATTAGGAATAAGAAGTGTTAAATGCTGAGCAACACTCTGGTGTATGCTGAAAAAAAAAAATACCCAACTTTCCCAACAATCCTGGAACAAAACTGGCTGTGAGGGACAATCTATTATATTAAATTGTCAAGAAGTTATGTGATTTGATTTTTTAAAATCTATTTAATCACAATGAAGATATATGCTTTGAGTCATGTCTTTTAAACTCTCTGGGCCTCAGTTTTCCTATTTAAAAATTAAAGGAAATTAGCTAGACATTTTTTAAGCATTTAGAACAGATGCTTCTAATCTGATTTTTGAATGGAAATTTAAGATCTCTTTTCTCTTCCAAATCTCTTCTCCTGAAAATTGTGCAAATATCAAAATTTTTTTCAGATATTAATGGGGAAGTATTCTTGCTATTTTAAGTAGTCTGTGTGACTTTTAAATATTCTCAAAATATCTTACTTTGAAGGCACCAAGACAGACATTTCTCTTCAATTTCTTTGGGATAACGCAAAACAAACAAACAAAACAAAAGTTATTTCATTTAATTTCTCTTATAGTCATGTTCAGAGGACCTTTATAGTAAGATCCATTCTGCCTATTTCTGGTTATCAGAGAGACATACGAAGGGGCAGATACATCTACATAGAACTTCCATTCTTTTACATTTATGCGGCCTTGCCTATTTTCAAATGAAAAATGACTTAAAACTTGACATCCAAACCTAGAACTGTGATGTCACAAACTGTTCAGAGCTTATGGAGGACTTCATTAAAATTTAAAGACTGAAGATTGTAAAACTGTTGGTAACCTCTGAACTGCAAAATTGATGCATGTTTGTGGACAAATAATAGGCACGTTCTTAAATATTAAAAATAAATATATGATGCATTCTACACGACTCGAATATTGATTTCTAGTGTTCTATGAGCATATGAAAAGTGAATAAATGACTGAACAAGTGAATGGAAGATGGATGGATGCATGTTTTATCGTGGTCTGAAGGTCTTGCCTGAGTTAGATAATAGGGAGAAAAACCAGTTTTCATGCTCACTTTGTTGGGCTCAAACAAACAGGACTCATTTCTGAAAGGTTATATTTTCAAGTTTCTGATAATTCTTTTTAGAGCAAGAACCCCAGTCACCTCACCAGTGACTTATTCATATGCCCTTAAAGCAAGTGAAAGATAATAGAGTGGGAAACGGAGTATCAGAGCAAACCAAGAGATGTTGGTTTGGAAGAAATATCAGAATATATGATAGACTAATGGGCAAAAAGGCTCAAGCAATGACATTATGTGGATAAATAGCAGATTACCTGCACATATTGGAAAACTCCCTGAATATTTAATTGTAAAGTTATGGCAGCAACAAGGTCTGTAGTGGTTTATAGCAGATCTTTTGGTAAAAATTCCCTAACCAACAACCACTAAATCTTATATACTGTTACTGATCATGTGCTATTTTCTAGGATTTTCAATTGGGTTGAAGTGTAAGCTTTAGTTTATTTGAAATCAATAAAAATAAATCAGAGTCTGAGTTTAGCTGTAACTGGTTTACAATGAGAAGAATAGCCCTGTGAGAGATAGGGCATTTGTTATGCTACACGTATAGAGAATTTATATGGGTCTAATATTAAGCCATAGAAAAGTTTTTCTAAACAAATTCATTTCGTTGATGTGCATGGCCTCTCAGTGAATATTTGTATTAGCTGAAGTAAGATGGTAGTCATAGTGTAGATCTGAGTGTTTTAAAAGCAATTCTGAGAATCCCGGTCATATGTTTTGGACTTTATTTAAAGTTATTTGGTAACCAACACACTAGAGTCTGCTGTTCTGTTATGGAATTTGTCACATGTACAGAATGCATCGCACAGTTCCACTATCAGGTGTCACAGATGCTATTACTCAATCTCTGCATCAGAAAGATGAAGTTTACATACGTGTGTAAGAGAGAGTGGTGAAAAAGGGTGGTGAAAATGTGCAGGGTCTGTGGCTTCTCAAGCAGAACACTGCAGGCCTGCAATGATGCAGACAGGGCTATTGATGTGGCTCAGGGAAAAGACAGCCAGTGTTTGGGGGGTGGGTGCGTGTGTGCGTGTATGTGTATGTGTGTGTGTGTTGTTTGGGGACAGGCTATCAGGTACTGTTTAATCATGCATAATTACTGCTCTAGACTTAAAGCTGAAGTAAAATTATTGGCTCTGAGAGGTGTTTTTGACTTAGACCTACAGTTCTGGCTGAGATGGTGTCAGAACTGTGAGGAGAAAGACTTGCCAGCATCTGTCACATGAATCCCAGATGCTACCATGGTGGTGGTTCTTGTGGTTTGGAGTCATTTCAATGTATGCAAGGGAGGGCTCCCTCTTTGGCAAGTGATTTGGAAAGGGAGGGCAATAAAACTGTCTGCATTCATTTTGGGTACAGATAAGAGGCATTTCTTCACAAGAAGCTTTTTAAGGTTGTGGGCCTAATTTTCCTTCTAGGAGAATTTAAGTTTAACTAAACGTCAAACTAGATTTTTGAGTATATCCGTTACACTAGTGTCACCTGTGTTAGAATAAGATAGCTCTTAAGAAGTAGACCATGCATTCCTTCCCACTGTGGCCTCTACAGCCCTGCTCAGGGCCGCTCTCTCAGACTTTTGTGTCTACTGCTTTATCTCGGCTCTGGTACCAAGGTTTTGGGAGCGAATCTCTCCTCTGTGTTTGGATCAAGTAATGGGGGCTATATTTAAGCTACTGAATCTGAAGGCAGGAAATGGATATTCAGTTTTGCAGACCAGTATCATCCAGACAAAACCTAGGTAGAAATCTTTTCAAATTCTATATGACACAGACCTAGATTTGAATCCCTGTTTCACATTTAGTAACTGTTAATAAACTTGAGACTCAGTGTCTCAAACAATCCAAGCTTGGCCTTTCTGGGGTTAATATGAAGATGGACTATAATATGACGACAGAGCACCTAGCATAATGCCTGGTATCAAGGGTAATAGTTTTCCTTGTTTACCTTTATTTTCTTCTACCATTCTATTACATGGTGTTGAGCATCCCTGTGGAGGCTTACATGACATCTTTCCATCTACACGCACGCACGCATGCACACACACACACACACACACACACACACACACACACTTTTACTGGTAACTCAGAACGTTTGTAATTTAAGAGAGAGCATTGGATCCTAGAGAATTAGAAAAAGGAAAACCTTATCTAAGCAAAATCTGATGAGAAGAAAAATTTAAAGTCCCCGTATTAATTTATGAATGATATAGTAGTGCCATTTCAAACTCCCATTTTAAAGAGTTTATGAAACAAGCCAGTAGAGATTCATTTGTTTTACAAACTTGCTTTACATGAAATGTTCAATATGAAGTTATTTACTATGCTATTTTTAACATATTTAACAATTTTTGCTAGGTCTTTTAAAGTTTTTCGACTTTATCAGTTCAAGGGGCTTCATCTATCTTAATACTCCATGCATATACCATAAAGAAGCCAAGATTACGGATCTTAGTAAGCCTGACTACGCATGAGCTGTTTCAGCAAATCATATCCCGAACAGCAGGGTAGTCATTGTATAGTGTACAGACAGGAAAAGCTGTTCACCACTAGAACAGAATATGGCTTTGACATACAATAAGCTAATTACAAGTTAGAATAAAATAAGTCCTAAGGAAAGGAGCAAGCAATTGTTGTAGGACAACAATAAGTTTAGTAATAAATTCTAATAGGAAATGAAAGGGGAAAATCAAGAGGTTTTTCACAAGGAGGGTAATACTCACAAGGCCTTTCTAATATTTAGAAGTGAGATTTTTTGATAAAGAAAAAATACAATACTAAGGCAGGGCATCCTGGACCTAAAAGCAGATCAACAAAGACAGAGATATAAAGGTATGTATGTAATGGTTTGATTAGCTGTTGTGGAGTGTGATGTGGTGATGGGAAATGAGATCTGAAAGACAGGCTGGGCACTTATCAATGGACTGATTGGGGATAGAAAAGCACTATTCTCGAGATTCAAAAGCTCCCATCACCCAAAGACAATCATTCAATCAGTCTTTCTCATGTTGAGCGAGCATCACACTTTTCACTTATTTATTAATTTTTGTTGGCTAACGTGCCATATTAGACACTGTACTTAATTGTGGGGAAGTCCACTGCAGAATGATTAATCACCCCTGACTTTAAGATACTTACTGGAGTTAAAAAAATGTATCAGACAGACGAGACAGAAGAGAATGAGTGCTATGACAAGGGCAAACACAGGAATGCAGAAGAGAGAAAGAGGTTAACTTGGACAGAGTGTGTGTGGACCAAGGGAAAGTGCAAGGACCAATAATGTTTAAACTAAACCTTTAGAAAGAACTGGATCTTGATGCCTAAGAAAAAAATTGGGGTGTCTAGGTAGCATCCTACTCTTGATTTCGACTCAGGTCATGATCTCACAGTGTGTGAGATCAAGCCCTGGGTGGAGCTCTGTGGTGACAGCATGGAGCCTGCTTGGGATTCTCTCTCTCTCTCTCTCTCTCTCTCTCTCTGTCTCTGTCTCTCTCTCTCTCTCTCTCCATCTCTCTCTCTCTGCACCTCTCCCATGTTCACTTGATCTCCAGATAAATAAATACAGTTAAAAAACAGAAGAACTTTCTGGGTGGTGGAGGTGAGAGGCACAGGAATAGTAATATTTGGTCCACTTTAAGGAAAACAAGAACATAGTGAAGGACATTGACCCTTCCCTTCAAGGGAGGAAAAAAATAGGTGGGGGGAATAGGAGGTGTTGTGATCTTAAAAAAAGGTATTAATCAAATAATCACACAATGTATAATCAGAAACAGTGGTAAGGGCCATGAAATATCTTTATAAAGGGTCTCAATTTGGTTTAGAGTATTAAGGAAAGCTCCCAAAGAAGGCAGTGCTTACAGTTCAAATCTGAAAGATGGATAGGAATTAGCCTGGTATATGTTTGTGTGTATTTGGGAGGGTGGCTGTGGGCAGACAGGCAGAAAGCATTTCAAGCAGAAGGAAGAAATTTCACAGTAGAGAATAATGTAAGAAAGAAACTGTAAAGCAAGCTGGAGATAAGAGGGCAATAGGGAGAACAAGAGAGATGTCAGAGTAGAGACAGAGGCCATGTATAGAGCCAGGAAAGAACTTTGTGTTTGTTTCTAACATTTAAAAAAGTTACCAAAAATTTCTTTCACCTGTAAGGCAGTTCACGACATGGTCCCTAGAGTCAACATTGTATAGAAATTCTCTACATTTTAACTCTAAACTCCTTGCAACTAAGGATTATCTATAATCCTTATAAATGTTATAAATTCATACACCCTAATAAAGAATAATGTGTAACTGTTTTAAGTTTGATGTGATGAGGATAGCAAAACTCTGCTTTCAAAACAAAGTTTGAACAGCTTCAGGTTTTAGTAACTCAAAGCAGCAAAGACAATGAGAAGCCATAATACCTTGAGCATCACAATTACTTCCAGTATTTCAATGCCTTTTTTATTTCATAAAATTATTACATCTCAATAAAATGTTTTCCTTTGGCAAATTATGTCATTAGGAAGGAAGGAAGGAAGGAAGGAAGGAAGGAAGGAAGGAAGGAAGGAAGGAAGGAAAGGAAAGGAAAGGAAAGGAGGGAGGGAGGGAGGGAGGGAGGGAGGATTATAGCTATCCCAGTTTCACACTTTTGAAAACTTCATTGCATTCGAATGTACCAAATCTGCTTCCTTTTTATCACCATCTCATCAACACATCAACTTGTAAAGTTGAGACTAAAGTCTTATGATAAAGACAGACCTTAAACTTTACAATCATGGATGTTTCCTACATTCCTGTGCATGGCAAATAGAATATAAAGTTTTTACTTTGTTTTTAAACCCTTTCTAAAACTTACCAGTAAGTGAAGGTTACCAGCAGTGAGCTCTGAGGTGATCACAGAGTCAAGAATAAGGATGAGCTGTTCAGAAAGTCCAGAAAGCAGTAAATCAAAAAAGAAAATTTCTCCTTTCTTGTTTTTTAGCAGTTCTACTCTACTCCTTTAACCTGATATATTCTGGTGGAATACTGCATACTACATAAGTGTATTTTGCCATAGTGACCTTTCTTCCTTTTGAAAATTTGCTGATAGCTTCAAAATATTTAAATGCACATTTATAAAGGGAACAATGGAAGAGGGAAGATGTAGGGGCAGCTCTGGTTCTCTGAGCCTTACACTCAGGAATTTGAGTCTGTGGTCAGGCAATGCAAGTGGCAGCATGGAACAGAAGAAGGTCACAGGACATGATGGCACCAAAGGGAGAAGGTGCAAAGAGAAACACGATCATTCCAGCTGCTAAAGAGAGGCCAGTTGAATACTGGGGATAAAAAAAAAAAAAAGCTTTATTAAGTTGGGATGAGCACTGACTGTTGTATGGAAACCACTTTGACAATGAATTTCATATTTAAAAAAAAGAATTCTTATGCGCAAAATCCAAAAGCAAAATGAACAATCTTCAATGTATTTTAGTCTTCATTAACTATACTCTTTCTTTAAATGAAATATTTACTGAGCATTTATTACATCTCAAATTGTGTCAACTGATGAGAACTGAAAGAAGAAAAATCCAGTGTTCTCAAAGAGCTCACAGTAGTTTAAGAGAGATAGACATATTAAAAGATAATTTTAAGGGGCGCCTGGGTGGCGCAGTCGGTTAAGCGTCCGACTTCAGCCAGGTCACGATCTCGCAGTCCGTGAGTTTGAGCCCCGCGTCAGGCTCTGGGCTGATGGCTCAGAGCCTGGAGCCTGTTTCCGATTCTGTGTCTCCCTCTCTCTCTGCCCCTCCCCCGTTCATGCTCTGTCTCTCTCTGTCCCAAAAAAAAATAAAAAACGTTGAAAAAAAAATTAAAAAAAAAAAAAAAAAAAGATAATTTTAATACAGTGTAACATGCATTCATCATATTCTTGTGGAAGCAAAGAAGAATGATACCTAACTTGGTTGGGAAGAATTATCTGGAATTCTTTCTGAAAGAGAAAGATTTAATTGAGATTTAAATAGAATAAGGAGAGGTTCTTCCAGGTAGGGGATAGCCAGAGCAAAGACAGATACTATGGCAAGGAGTAGCATGTAGTGTGGGGAACTAGAAACAGGATGGCTGGAAACTAAGTTCTGAGTCAGGGAGTATGAAGACATCAGGCTGGGTGAGTAAGCTGGCATTAAAGCAACAAAGGAGGAGACGTTAAATAGTGTGGCTCCAACCCTGAAGATGAAGGTAAACAACTGAGGATTTTCTCCCCCCGCCTTTTTTTTTTGTTAAAGAATACTTGGCATACAATATTATAGTAGTTTCAGGTGTACAACATAGAGATTTGACAATTGTCAAAGACAATGTATCTTACAAAATGCTCACCACAATAAGTGCAATTACCATTCGACATCATATGAAGTTATTCCAATATTATGGACTATATTCCTTATGCTTTACTTCTCCTCTCTGTGATTTGTTTATAACTTGAGGTTTGTACCTCTCAATGTCTTTCACCTATTTTGCCCATCCCTCACCCCCGAAGGTTTCCTTAAGCAAGGGAGTGATGTGAATAGGAATATATAAACACACATACACACACACATTTGAGGGGATCAAAAATGGAAGCAAAGGGACCAGGTATGAAATAACTGCAATGGTCAAGGTGAGACATGACAAAGTTCATGCTACTGGAATGGTGGCTCCTACATACCTGAATTTGGTGCCGGATTGGATGGGCATAGGCAATGATTATGGGCAGTGATGAGAGAAATAGTCATCAAAGATGACTCCGAGGTTTCTAGAACTTAGAGGATTTTAGGCCAGAAACTATTCTGGGGAAACATAAGATGTTCAATTTTATAAATGATCCATTTAAATGTTTTATTTATTTATTTTTGAGAGAGAGTGAGAGCAGGCAGGGGAGGGGCGGAAAGAGAGGGAGACGGAGAATCCGGAGCAGGCTCTGTGCTGTCACCATAGAGCCCTACATGGGGCTTGAACTCAAGTTCAAGTCACGAACTGCGAGATCATAACCCAAGCCAAAGTCAGATGCTTAACCAACAGAGCTACCCAGGCACCCCTATAAATGATGCATTTAAAGTGCCAACTACCGTTAATGGAAAATGTCTCATAAACAGCTGTAATAAACTAGAATGAAGCTTTGTGCAGAGATCACAACTTGGAAATAGAAAAGTTTGGGTCACTGACTCATGTGTAAGAGGAAGCTGACACTGTGAGGGTGGATGAAATCACCTGTGGATAAGCCCTGGATTGTAGAAAAGAGCAGTAGAGGGGCGCCTGGGTGGCGCAGTCGGTTAAGCATCCGACTTCAGCCAGGTCACGATCTCGCGGTCCGTGAGTTCGAGCCCCGCGTCGGGCTCTGGGCCGATGGCTCGGAGCCTGGAGCCTGTTTCCGATTCTGTGTCTCCCTCTCTCTCTGCCCCTCCCCCGTTCATGCTCTGTCTCTCTCTGTCCCAAAAATAAATAAAAAACATTAAAAAAAAAATTTAAAAAAAAAAAAAAAAAGAAAAGAGCAGTAGACTGAGGACAGTGCTCTGGGGAGGAGGGCATTTCATAAATGGGCAGAAAAAGAGAAGCCACTAAAGGATACAGAAAACAAACAGCCTGAGGCGAATGAAGAGCACCAGGAGAGGAAAGTGTTCTGAAAGCCAAGAGTGAAGGAAGGGATCCAAGAAAGGCCCTCCAAAACACACTGATTCCAAAAGTTAACGTTTTCTGACACTTTACTGCTAGTGCTTTTAAAAATGACGATGTGAATAATAGGCGAAGAGCTTTTGTTCACAAATTCCTTTTAACTCTTCTAATTTTTAATTTCTTTATTCTCTTATTCCCATACTTCTCATGCCCCACGGTATGCGTTATTGAGGGGTATAAAACATGATTATCCTTTTCTAACAACAGAGCTAGTAAATAACAACAAAGAAGGTGGTAAGGGGAGGGAGGTGTAAATGAGAGACATTGAAGTATCTCCAAATGATATGTGGAAAGTAAACCATATTTGGGCTTTGTTTCCTTTATTTCAAATTTGATTATTCAGTTCATAGCTTATCCTCACTCTTCACTTTTCTTTCCTTCTGATGCTCACTTTAAGCAATTTTGGAGTTTGTTGGCACTTCTTTAGGGACAAGTCAGGAATAAAAAAAAATAAATTCAATTCAAGCAATATACTTATGTAAATGGTGCTTATATTTTTATATGAAAACTCAAAGCCAGATATTCAAAATGAGTATCACGTTTGTTTTGACTGCCGACCCAAAGCAGACCACCACCACTACTCCTTCTAGTAGTAGCCAAGCATAACAAGAAACATAAGCAACCAAAAAACCACACATAAAACAAATCCTAAGGAATGTATGCAGAAGCTAAATAAACAGTGGAGGTCACCTAACACATGCACTGTCAGGAAAAGGCGAAAGAAATCTACGGAAAAAGAGAAACCACCTGCCAATTTCAAATAATTCAACTCCAAGAACTGACTGTGGTGAGCCTACTTGCTGATCCTAGACAGTCACCACTCAGACTTTCTGTGCTTTGAACATTAGCAATAACAATCTCGAATTTCATGCAGTGCAGAGCTTAGCACACAGGTGTTATAATCACAATTTCAAGTCTGAAAATGTCCTTGCCCTATTTAGAAAAAAGTGAGCTGTTTGTGATGTTCTGAATTGGGGAACAATGAAAAAGAAAACCTTAAGCTTGAGTCTTAGTGCAATTTATGTCAAATATCTCTATTGCTTCTGCAGAATTACATTTGAAGTTTATAGCAGCTCATTATCTAGCAACTATCCCTATAATATGGAAAGAAGTAAGAATCTGACTGCAGTTTTGCAGGAGTCTCAACATATGTGTGTGATCTTAAGAATCTTCAGTGATACCTGAGGTTTATAAATCCAAGGCAGAGCCTGGGACTAAACCTATCTACTAAGTTAAGACCAGCATCAAGGACGTTCTCGGGTATTACAGTACAAGTTTTAGCTGGGAGGGCAAAAGACCAGAGCTTAAAGATTTATAAGAATCTCTAATAATGTCTCAGGCAAGGTCAAAATAACTGAACTGAGGTGGCATGAGGTCTTGACAAGGATATAGGCATAGCAACAGAAAATCTGGGAGGTTGTTGATACTTAGACTTCTGCGCAAAGAAGAATTTTGTGCTGACAATGTTCCTGGGCTAAAACTGTCTTGAAGCTATTTACCTAACTGGATTCCTGGGGACTGAAGTCTCTGAGGCAGAGATCGGTCATGAGAATAAAAGGCAAGAGAAAGCAATAGCTGAAGAGGTGGTTTGGTGGACAAGCTTCCAGGATAACTTGGGAAATGGATCTCTAGCAGAATTCTAGTTACATACACTGGGCACGTGTGAGGACTGTAGCTTGGGGAACTACCAAGGGTTACTTTATCAGATTGGGACTCGAGAAGGAAGTGAGCTGAGATCTAGGATGCAGGATGGGAGCCCTGTGCATTATATTTGAAATTCCAGCCTAGATAAGGGTTGCAATAAATGTGATTTGTGTATAATTTGAGTGTCTAAAAGCTAATGCTTTCTGGGTCAGCTTGTTGGGGGTGGTTCTTACTAAGGGTTAGCATGGGCCACAAGAGATTAGGGAGAAGGTAATAACTCCTAGGAAAGCCTACGTATTTTCTTCTCTCAACACTACCATTAGGTCTGGTGCCATTCAAGGGCTTAGTCATGAAGAACAAAGAAGGGAGAGGGTAAAATGAAGTTAGAAAATGGGCTGGTAACCCAAATGACAAAAACACCCCACCACTACCACTACCAAAGGTATTAATCATCTTCAAGACTTTGCCATAGAATAATTTTAATGTAAAATTAGAAAGAATGGTATGTTAGATAGTCTATTCATCTTTGTGCCATTTGCAACTGTTCCACAGATATCTCCATTAATTGAATATTCAAGTTTTCCCGGAACACCAGAGTGACAAAGACCTCACTCCTTTAAAAGACCTCACTCATTCCACTCACTGGAATGCTGAGTTAAAACATTCTTCTTTAAAATGAACTCAACTGTATCTCTTTGAAACTTAGATCTTACTAGTCCTCATTCTATCCCATGGAATGAAACAAAATAGACTCTAATCATTATCATTCTAATAAGTTCTTCTGCATTCTAGTCACTGTCTTATGAATGCCTTCCAACTTGTCTAGACCCCTCCTAAAATCTGTTAATTAGGCATACTCCAATCTAGTGAGCAAAGATTAGAAAAGAAATGGTACCTCTACTATCCTTGATATAAAAGCCTTAAAAAGAGGGAACTGGGTTGTCCTTCTGGCCATGTGATATTGATAACTAAGTCAGTTATAATCTTCACATCTTTTAAAAGAGTATCCACATGCTATAAAATATATGGGAGTAGAGTTGATTTTTCTTTAGAATGATATATGTTAAGTATGGAAACTGGAGAATTTGGAAAAGAATTAAGAAAATTTAAGTCATGTATAATTCTAGCAGGGCCTGGGCATGGAAGATGATTACTGAAGAAAAGTGGCATAGGAGAACAAACACACATGACAATTAGAAAGGAAGAAAGTGGGGGGCGCCTGTGTGGCTCAGTCGGTTGACTATCCAACTTCCGCTCAGGTCATGATCAAGCGGTTCGTGGGTTTGAGCCTGATATCCGGCTCTGTGCTGACAGCTCAGAGCCTGGAGCCTATCTCGGATTCTGTGTCTCCCTCTCACTCTGCCCCTCTCCCACTCGCACTCTGTCTTTCTCTGCCTCTCAAAAATAAAGAAACATAATTTAAAAATTTAAAAATAGAAAAAGAAAAGAAAAGAAGAAGGGGCGCCTCGGTGGCTCAGTCAGTTGGGTGTCCAACTTTGGCTCAGGTCATGACCTTGCAGTCGGTGAGTTTGGGCCCCTCTGTGCTGACAGTTCAGGGCCTGGAGCCTGCTTTGGGTTCTAGGTCTCCCTCTCTCTCTGCCCCTCAGCCGCTCATACTCTGTCTCCCTCTCTCTCAAAAATAAACATAAAATTTTTTTTTTGTTTTAAATAAAAAAAGAAAAGAAGAAAACAAACAGGTTTGAAAACACTGTAGAGCTGGGGGTCAGGGAGGGGCTAGTTACACAGGGGCATAAGGAACTTCTGGAGGGTGATGGACTTGTTCCATAACTTGATTGTAGTAGTGGTTACAAGACTGTATGCATTTGTCAAAAATCATAGACCCACACAGTAAGAAGGGTAAATTTTACTGTGTGTTAATGTCACCTCAATAAAGAAATTAATCTATAAGAAAATATATGCGTCATCATGGTCCCAATTTTGTAGAAAAAAGTTACAACCAAAAGTGTGAATGGTAGCTACTTTCAGGAAATAAGCATATGGATTTACTGAAGGACATTCCAGTTAGAAGCAGACACTTGAGTTGAAAAGTCATATATAATGAAGACTGTGATGGTCACAATGAGATCATGTGATTGCAGAAATTATGAGCAGAAAACCACTGGAAACTCAAAGGAAATCAATTCAGTTGAATGGTGAAAACAGAATGGAAGTAAAAAGCTGTTTATATGTGTACGTGTTTGCAGGCAGAGAAGTTGCCATTCATACTGTAGCCCTTGGATGTTATTACTGACTTGGCTTTTAGGCAAAAGCAGTTGCTCATTATTAATGATAGCCCCTGAAAAACACTAAAAATTGAAAAAACACACACACACACAAAAACAAAAGGAACAAAACAGGGCTAAGGGCAGAATTCTTTATCACACAAATAGAGCCTACCCTTCAGCTAATCAGTACTCTTTAGGATTAATCATTCAACTAATTATGATCTACCCAACTGCATTGCCATCTACTCTCTATTTCTTTATCTTATTTGGTTATGGTGAAATGCTTTAGCTATAAGGCATCTACCACAGTTGTCTTTTTTTCTGTCAAAAAAGATAACACAGTAGCCCCCCACCCACAGTTCCACTTTCTGTGGTTTTGGTTACCTACAGTATGGGTAACGCTACCCCACAATTGCTTATACCATTCACCTCACCTCCTCTCATCACATAGGCATTTTATCACCTCCCATTATCATAAGAAGGGTGATGACAGTGTAAGATATTGTGGGAGAGAGACAGAGACCACATTCACTTAACTTTTATGATAGCACATTGTTATAATTGTTTTATTTCATTATTAGTCATTGTTGTTAATCTCTTACTGTACCTAATTTGCAAATTTAACTTTATCCTAGATATGTATCCACAGCAAAAAAACACAGTGTGTGTGTGTGTGTGTGTGTGTGTGTGTGTGTGTGTGTATATATATATATATATATATATATATATATATATATATATATATAAGGTTCAGCATGACCCGTGGTTTCAGGCATCCACTGAGAGTCTTGTAATGTATCTGCCAAATATGAAGGGGGAGTGAAGCAGAGTTAGCTGGACAAAAATTTTTCTCTATGAACTCATGGTTGCTTCTAGTGAACACTACTTCCCTTTTTAAGAGCTCATAAACCATCCCTTTAGTAATCTGTTCTAGTCACTATTTTATAGCTTTGAGAACTCACCTACCTTTCTTGGCCTTTTTTTCTCTTTCCCTCCCCCGCCCTTTCTCTTTAAATGGGGGCCTCTGTATTCATGCTTTGAATAATTCTCTGGGCAAGATTTCCACTCTCCACCTTTACAAAAAAATTCCAGACAACTGTTCAGAAACTTCACTTCCCAATTTTTATCAACTTAGAGAGGGACAGCATTTGTTCATGACAGGTTTGGGAGCCAGGGGCTGCTTTTTAACAGTTCTTTCCCTAATGTGGATTTTAATTCCTTTTTAATGGTGTTTGTTTAGTACTTTTCAATCCAAAGATCATTCTTCTTGATTAAAAAAAAGTCAAAATAGAAGCTAAATTGCTCTTTCTTAGGCATGGATTTAAGTCTCAAGCAGCAGATCTATCATTTCCATGTTCTTTCTTCTTACTCTGAACATAAGGACATATGTATTGAAATTACATTTAGATCATTCCTACTTAGACTTCAAGTTTGTGGAAGTGACATAGTTTGCCAAGGAGCCTTAGTAGAGATTATGGCTAACCCCTCTCCCCAACTAGCTACCTTAGACACCAGCATTCACTATATTAAATATGCTGATTTATATTTCACTCTGTGGTTATTTAAAAAATGTAAGTCATACAAAATTTTCCATAAAATGAGTAAAATAAGTAGGTCATATATTTCAATTTTAAGTCTTGCATTACTTATAATTAAATACATTTTTAAATGCTTATTTATTTTGAGAGAGAGCATGAGCAGGGGAAGGGAAGAGAGAGAGAGAATCCCAAGCAGGCAAGTGCTGTCAGCTCAGAGACTGACTCTGGGGCTCAATCTCATGAACCAGTGAGATCATGACCTGAGCTGAAATCAAGAGTCAGATGCTTAAACTGACTGAGTCACCCTGGCACCCCTAATTAAATACATTTTTTACTGTCCTATATGGTGGCCAGGTGCCACATGTGACTATATAAATGAACGTTCCTTAAAAGAAAAGACACTAAAATATTCAGGCCACATTTCAAGGGCTCAGCAGCCACATGTGGTTGGTTTAATTGTGCCAGACAGTGTAGTATAGAACATTTCCATCATCACAGAAAGTTCTATTGGAAAGCACTAATCTAGATACATAAAATGTGATGTCTAATTGGCTTTTTTCAAATGGCAGTTTTCTCATACGAAATTTCTACACATGTCAATCACTGTTTTAAGAGGTGATTCTATTAACAGCAATGCATATATTGCATCGTGAATGAACTACTTGCAAATTATAATCAAATGTATTGATTTGTTCTCATACCAATTGATTTTTTAAAAGACAACTAATAAATGTAATGTATAATGCTTCAGATCACAGGATCCAGTGATAATGGTTAATCTGAATTCCCAAGAGGTTTACTGCAAAGCCTATGCTATTAGCATAACAGGACAGTACATTTCAGTAGTATTTGGCCACCATTTACTTTGACTAAGAAAGCTATGGTAATTAACTAGGAATGTATATTTCTAATTTCAACTCAAAAGGAAAATATCACCCCAAGGACTAGGATGTAAAAAGATATTATGCTGAAAATAGGTGTTCCAGCACTAATTCTTTTTTCTGTTTTCTAGTGTTTATTCTCTTAGACAATCTTGACAAGCACAAATAGAAACCATAGCTAAACCTCCCAGTAGCTGGTGACTTTTGTTTTTTCTTCTGAGCCAGAAACTCTTTTTAATAGATCTAGGAGAAATGTAAGGCAACTGGCTAAAATAATATTAATAAAATAAAAGGAGGAAGTTAAAATACTCAAAAAAGAGATTGAGGGAAAACACGGTAGCATCTAGTATAGTGGCTTGCAGGTAAATGCTAAATAATTTAAAGTTAAGGAGAAGGAGAGTGAAAGAGAAGAGGGAATAAGGAAAGAAAGAAGAAAGGGAGGAAGGGAAAAAGGGAAGAAATGAAAGTCACAGGACAATGCCACAGGAGATTTAAAGTTCACAAAGAAACCTAGTTAGATGTACAAAACAAAAGTGACTCATAATTAATAATACGAACGACAGTAAAACAAATTGTCTAAAGTTTGGCTTATAGCCAAGGTATAAACATGTACAGACAATAGTGGTTTTGATTCTCAGCCTCCCAAAAAAATAAGTAGGTAAGTAAGTAAGTAAATAAATAAATAAATAAAAGATGATTCCAACTCAGAAAGGTAACACAAATGACTAGAATACAAGCATGGTCAAATGGTATAATAAATATGCTGATAATAAGGGCTAACAATGGTTAAGTATGATCCACACACTAAAAGAAAAAAAGTATAATGGTTCACAAAATAGGACAGAGCAAACTTATTGTAATTAGACAACCAAAAGTCAATTACCAGAGGCCAAACATAAACAGACAATGGAAACAGAAAGAAGTTTAAAATATTTAAAGCAGACAAAAGAACAATCTGTTTGTTCTGTAGGACACATTCAGGCTGATGAAGTCTTCAAGAAACACCTTCAAAACTCAGATAGGTGTGATTATACTTCAGCATTTGTAGAGAACCAATGCAATGGTGGGAAGGCTATCAGACCACTAATAAAAATAAAGCACTAGAGGAGAATTTTTTGTTTTCTAGCTTTTTCCCCCATCTCCCTACATCCATCACAACTTGAATCAGAAGACATATCCCCAATGTCTTTACCCAAGGGATACAGGAGTACTGATGCATAGGGGCACTTGTACCCCAATGTTTATAGCAGCACTCTCAACAATAGCCAAATTATGGAAAGAGCCTAAATGTCCATCAACTGATGAATGGATAAAGAAATTGTGGTTTATATACACAATGGAATACTATGTGGCAATGAGAAAGAATGAAATATGGCCTTTTGTAGCAACGTGGATGGAACTAGAGAGTGTGATGCTAAGTGAAATAAGCCATACAGAGAAAGACAGATACCATATGTTTTCACTCTTAATGTGGATCCTGAGAAACTTAACAGAAACCCATGGGGGAGGGGAAGAAAAAAAAAGAAGAGGTTAGAGTGGGAGAGAGCCAAAGCATAAGAGACTGTTAAAAACTGAGAACAAACTGAGGGTTGATGGGGGGTGGGAGGGAGGGGAGGGTGGGTGATGGGTATTGAGGAGGGCACCTTTTGGTATGAGTACTGGGTGTTGTATGGAAACCAATTTGACAATAAATTTCATATATTAAAAAAGAAAAAAAAAAGAAGACATATCCCCATAAATTACTGCAGCTTATTAAGGCAGTCTCAATGAAGGGGGGATGGTGAGGGCTGGGGGAGGGGAACACAAATCAAAATCTCCAGGGTAAAAAGTAATTCCCACCTTTCACCCTCCCCCCACCCTCCCCCCATCAAGATTCCAGACCTATAATAAAGCCATTTTCTTATCTCCCTGATACAGTTTTTGACTACCACAGAAGCTATTTCATATGTACAAATCGTTTGCTTTCTTTTCATTTATGAGAGAACTCCAGAAGGAGAACAAGAAAGAAGGAAATTATGCTTAACAATTAATGCAGATAACTGGTGTTTTTCATAACATATGAAAATCATCTAGTCCAAACTTCTCACTTGAAAAAAAAAAAGCACTGAGGCCAAAATAGATTATATGGTTTTTCCAAGATTACATAATTAGTATATGCAAAGCTAAGACCCAATGACATGCATCCCTGCCAAAATTCTTACCTCTACACAATGTACCAACTGGGTACCCCAGTTTCATTAGTGTCAGATAACACATTTGTATAGTATGAGATAACTGAAAAAAAAAGGAAATATGCATTTACTTTAAAACACAGAAGCTTGGGAATTACAGTCCAGTTAGGCTAACTCCTGGGCAATTCATAGTTTAAATTATTTTAAAAGCTCCAGAAAATGTCGAGTCTTTAAGCAGTGGCTTATGGAGATTTACAGTAGACAAATCTGACTAAACGGATCTAACTCACTTACTTACTTAAGATAAATAATCTTACAAATTCCTCAAGAGCCATGGCCATTCCTTATTCCTACTTGGATGCCTAGGGCATGACACAATACTTGGCACATAGCAGGAGCTCAATCAATATTTAACGAATAAAAATGAAGCCCATTGCTAAACTGTTAAAAGGTGTCAAACAACAACAAAAGCCAACCACAGATAGACTTCGAAATTAGTGACAAAATCATTCTAATGACAAGAATGGCTCCTTACAACTGTAGAAATGGTGGCTTCTAGCCAGTGGTGTTTGTTTTTCAATAATTAATTTGTAGGATTGAGTCAAGACTTGAAAACTGCTTATTCAAAAATCCAAAATAATATTAAAATATTGGGAATCATGTGAATTTAGGAAAACTCACAGGAAAAATTTCTGTAACAGATGTTAAAAAAAACCAACACAAAGAACAAACATATGGCTTCTGCTCTTGACTCCTTAATTACTTGCCAATTTAACCTTTCTTTCAATTTTTTTTTTCTTACTTGCAATATGAGAATAAGAGTACTTGGCCAGCTGTCCTCAGGGGTTTTTATTTTACCACACAAAGGATACACCTAGTTGCCAAAGATGACCCCAGCTGTTTCTCTTCTTCTGGCACATGCAAGGTGCTCCTTCAACAGGTGAAGTCTATTTACCTTCCTTCTGGACTGCGCTAGCCTCACGACTTACCTTGGCCGATAGAAAGTGGCAGAAATTCCCTTAGGCCAGTTGTTGGCCTAGCTTTGAAGAGGATTGTCTACTTTTGCCTTTGCTCTGGGTAGCTAGTTATCATGCTGAGTGGAAATTCTGGCTGGATGGGGAACAGTAAGGAGGAGACAGACTGGGGGAGACAGAGGCCACAGAGGAGAACCAAGAAGTCAGGTATGTGGCTGAAGCTTTCATGTAAGTTCAAGCCCAGCCCCACCGCCAGATGATGCCAGCCAGCTGCAAGAGTGACCCCAGCCTTTACCAGATAGATGATCCACTTGGCCAACATGCCCCTCTCCTGCCTTCCGCAGCCTACAGAATCATGAGAAATAAATCTCTGTTGCTTTTAGCCACTAAGTTTAGCATGGATAGTTAGAAAGCAAATAGACAACTCAAATAGTTAGTGTATTTGAACCTTTGGAAGAGTGAAACAATTTAGAAAAATGCCAGAAATTTTCTGAAAATGGAAGTAAATGCAAAAGTCAAGATAAAGGATCATAGTTAAGCAACTTTATCCAACTGGGCATGCTTTCAAGTGTGAAAACACTACTACAGTACTTGACTTTTTAAATAATTTAACTCCTGTTGAAAATTGGACAAGGGATGAGGCTAATATTTTCCCTACCTGGAAATTCATGTCAGATGATGTTTGCATGAGTAACATAGTCCTGTGGACATACTCAAGATTATGCAAATTATTACAATGGTAGTTTAAAAAAAGTATACTCAAATACAAGTAGTAAGGTTACACCAATTCTAACATTTATATATATAAGATCATACTTATTTCATTACTGCATCATTAAGAACACATTCCCTTTCTTGGTAGCAAATTACTTAAGCCACATGTCACAGATGTGTTCAGACATTTTAGTCGAGATTATTTTGCCATTCAGCTGAAGTTGGAAAGACGACCTTAAGTTTTGTTCTGCATTTATTTTCCTTTGATTTTAATGCCTTTTAGCATTGTCATTATTACTTTCCTTATATTTGAAAGCTTCTTAATTTTTGTTCCTCAATATATTTGGAAATAGAGAACAGAATTCACTTGCCTTGTGAAATTGTTATTGTAATAATAGTAAATGAGAAGATACTTTTAATATAATTTGATCTGATGCTATATGAAATAAGCTAAGAGTTGAGATTTTTAAAACTAAATATATTATTTAATAATACGAATAGCACATTTTTCCCCAAAATGTGATTTTTTTCTGCGTAAGTGAAACTTTCTTCTATTTTTAATTTTTAAAAAATTGATTTTCAGTATTTGTTTATTTTTGAGAGAGAGAGAAACAGAGTGCAAGCGGGGGAGGAACACAGAGAGAGGAAGACACGGAATCTGAAGTAGGCTCCAGGCTCTGAGCTGTTAGCACAGAGCCTGACACGGGGCTCGAACCCACAAACCGTGAGATCATAACCTGAGCTGATGTCAGTCGCTTAACCGACTGAACCACCCAGGCACCCCAATGAAGCTTTCTTTTATAAGAAAGACCTGATGAGAAAGAGAAATTGAGAAGTATGGTATTCATAAAAGAAGCTTATCCCTTTGTTTTAATCAAGAACACAAATCATTTGCTATGTTGAAAATTACAAACTTGTAAAGTCCTTTTTGCATACAGAATATGAAGATTATATGGGGTCTTAATCTAAGATATCTAACTTTAAAAATACAGATTCAGAGAACTTTATGGACATATTTTATGTAAATAGTTTACATAAAAATTTCTATAAATCAATTAATAACTTTAAAAAGCAGAGAACTTTACCTTTAAAGGAATATTGTAGTTAGATTATGGATAAATGAATATTCCTTTTTTAAAAATCACATTAATCCACATCTAAGTTATGCTTTCAAACTATTTAATGCCATATGGTAATTTTCTTAAAGTCAATCGTAATGATATGGAAGATCATACCTTATCAAAATTCCCACAAGTAGAATATTTAAATAGAAAAGTTTTTAAATATTCACTGAAAATCTGCAATGTGGTGGGCCCAAGGCACCCACTTTTTACACTTCCTTTTTTGAACCTCACATTAATTCTTAGGGATAAATATTATTACCACCAATTTGAAAGGTAAGAAGGCTAAAATTGAAAAGTTTTGTGGTAAAAAACCCAACATAAAAAGCCGGTGAGTGTCCAGAATTAAGTTTTCAACAAAAGTCAGCCTAATTACAGTACCCATGGCTTTTTCCTTGTTTCAAAGCACTTAGGGTTAATGTTTGAAAAATGGCAGATGTTATTACTTTGCATGGCCTCACAGCATGATGACCTTCAAACTCTGTAATCTAGCATCATCCCATCTCCCCATTTTTATTGTCTTTCACCTAAGAATTCTCTGAAATAGTTCCAGAGAGTGCAATGATGGAGATACATTCAGTATATTATTGGAGGAAATAGCATAACTTTGTGGAGGTGGGGGTGGGAGTGGGGAAAGGGCCTTTGAGGGAAAACTAACCTGGATCCTGATGGATTGAAGGATGAGTAGGGGTTAAGTAGGTGGGTATTTTAGGCATCAGCAGATACACAGAGCACAAAATAGCACAGAGTATCCAACAAAATATATTTCTAGGATTAGCAGAAAATAAAATTCGAAGTAGCATGGTGGGATGGGAGAGACAAGAAGACATGGAGGGTCTTATGTGCTAAAAGAAAGACTGGATTTATCACTAAACGATAACTATTAAGAAGTTTTTAAGAGAAGGAGTTTCAGGATCATATTTGTTTCACAGAAATCACCTTGAAGCTGTATGAAAAATGACTTGTGGGTAAGGAGAGGGGTTTGGTAGTAAAAGTGACAAGGACATGGTTAACTACGAGGGTAATAACTGGTCAAGAGATGTACCTGAACTACTTCTGTGGTAAGTTGTGGGGGTGTAGAGAGACGAGTAACAGAGCTTGCCTATATGGTACCTTGTCCAGAGTCCAAAAGGTGTTTTCTCCATGAGATACTTCACTTTTCTGTGTTGGACAACTGTCAAATTACACCTATTGCATATGTACAAAACACTTTACCAACAGCGCCTGAAAATCAGTAATAAATCACATTTACATTCCTCTAGGCACTTACACTGCCTTGACCTTGTGCAGAGCACAATGTACATGATGGCAAATGGTTCTTCATGTAGTTACAAGAGACTGTGTTTGTAACCAGTGACCAGAGAAAGTGAAGAGGCAGGATGACCAAGCATTGACTTCATTTGCTGATTTGATACTGTTTCATAAATTGAGTTAAAGAATCTAGGAAGAGAAAACAGCTGGAGGGTAGGATGAGATTTTAATTTTTTTAATGTTTATTTATTTTGAGGGAGAGAGAGAGAGACAGAGTGTGAGCAGGGGAGGGGCAGAGAGAGAGGGAGACACAGAATCAGAAGCAGGCTCCAGGTTCTGAGCTGTCAGCACAGAGCCCAACATGGGGCTCAAACTCACGAACTGCGAGATCATGATCTGAGCTGAAGTCAGACGCTTAACCAACTGAGCCACCCAGGCACCCTAGGATGAGATTTTAATAAATTCAGTGTGGGTCTCATGAATCTTAAAATTCCTAGGGAATATCTTCATGAAGTGTTTACTAGACACTGGATATGGACATCTGAAACTCAGGGGAAGGTCAGAGTAAAATAAGAGTTATAATGATGAGATGACCCAGAAATATAACATGGAGTGAGAAGAACAGCAGGAGGGAGTAGCATTAGGCAAACATTAATGTAAAAGGCCAATAAGTGAAGAAATTCCCACAAGGAGATAAAGAATAGTCCAGAGAGGCGGAATGAAAATTAGTGACAAATGCTTGCAAAGAAAGCAAAGGGCAAGATACTCACCAGGTGCCAATGCCCCAGGAAAAGTTCAGCAAGAAAACACCAATGGAAAGGAGCTTCATTACTCAAATGTAAATCCCTGGCATCTGACATAGGTCTTGCCACCCAAAAGATCCTCAATGTTTGCTGAAGGAACGTATGAAGAAACTCTTTTACATCATTTTGCTTTTGAAGAGGGGGTGGCAATATGATGGAGTAGAAAGGAGCTGGGGAGAAAAACGTGTATTTCCTAAACACCTACAATGTACCAGATTTTGTGCTAGGAGCTTTCATAAGCTGTCTCAGTGAGATAATATCCACATTGTACTGATCGTAAGCAAAACAATCTGAGGACTTAAATGGAACGTAACCACTCAATCAATGACTGAGCAATATGTAAACCCAATGCCTGTCTCTAAAGCGAAGATTCTCGGTGCTCTCCCAGCTCTGTCACTGGCCAGCTTTTGACAAAATGGAAATTTCTTAATTCATAAGAAATTTACAAGAACTTGGGTAGATACCTCCAATACTGTTTCATATTCAAAGCTGCAGTTACCTTGGTATTGGTCATACTTAACATCCCTGATGTGTACTTTGGCTTGGCCAGACTTCATATTCTCCAAGTGAATTTAGACTTTGTTTTCTTCTTCTGGAACTATTTCAGAGAGTTCCGTAGACAACAGAAGCTCTATATTTATTTTTAATAAATTGGCAAGGATTTTTAAAAGCAATTTGTTTATCAATTTAATCAGCTCAAGAACTATTATAAGAGAAGGCAGTTAACATAAGCCTTTGCAAAGAAGGCAAAGGTTTTTAAAACATTACAAAAAAGGAACTAACACACCTATTATCTGTGGTGAAGAAGTAGAAAACCAAGCAAAAATATCAAACGAATGTATTAAGAACTACTTTTAAAAGCTCCTTGTATTCAGATCAGTAAGATGATATACATTATAGAAAACTTAAAATTCTTGATACACCATTTTGCATTCAACTATGCTTTTCAAAAATTTGAGAGAGGTAAGAGGCCTTCACTGTGAAGCACTAAAAAGCAGATTCTGTCTGAGATTTAACTGATCACTTTAAAGAGACACAGCCTCAGATTTGAAAGTAAGCTTAACTTTTATGCAGAAGTCACTGGAACAGGACCTGCTAATCAATCAATTTTTAAATCTCTAGTAAAGTAACATGAGCTATATTCAGGTCTTCTATAAAGTGTATCAATTTAGCTTTCTTTTGTGACAGAGAAATGGCAATTACAAATGTCCTGGAGTTAGGAACCACAATATACCAGATGTGGGTAAGTCCTTTTAATTAGCTTTATCTGGTGGCCTTGCCAATAAGATTTTTTAAAAAGTGGCATGTGGCTAATACAAGTGTGCCACTAGTTTGAAACTGGCTTGTTGTTAATCTGAAGAGTTTTACAGAGTAGTGTCTGAAGGAAGACATTCAATTTAGATATTGTCAGTACACATTTAAGGAAAAATAGAACACAAGAAATATATCAATCACAAAGTCTGTCAGAAATAAACAAAATGATATGACCTGTATGTAAATATGACAATATGGTATTAAAAATTCACCTATGATTATTGTATACATGGAGGGAATACCGAATTATCAAAATTACCAAAAATGTTCCATCTACTATGATCTGTAATAATTAAACCGTTATAGGGCATAATATTTGCCTGAGAACTTTATTTGAATAAGGGATCACTGAAGAAAATTTAAAATTTAGAATATCAAGAAGAACCAGAGAGAAGTAAAGTTGCTTATGGGGTTAGAAAGGGAAGAAAAAATGATTAGATAATTCAGATTTTAGTTTATAGAAGAGAAATATGGGGCAGAATGTTAACAATTACACTAAAATGTATTGCTCTTTATTAAAAAATCAAGCATGACCTAGCTATGACACTACAAATCAATGGCAAATATAGAGCCAAAATTAATATTAAGAATTTAACAAAGCAGGAGTTTAAGTTTTCCTAGACAAAAGATTTAGGGTTAACTCAGATAATGACTGAGTCTTTAATCATAAGACTTAAATAATAAGCTATTTAATATTGTCATTGGATTTTGTACAGATATTTTATATCCAAACTGAACTCTTGCTCGCCTCCCAAACATACCTCTCATGTTTCCATTTTGCTCCTGGCTCACTCATAATCATCTTTCATTCGTAGCTTAACTGTCATTTTCTCAATTTAAAATAGATGCCCTCTGCATTCATTTCTTGTAACTTTTTATTATTTTTCTTTAGAGCATTTATTGCGAATTGTAACTACCTACCATATCTTTTTCTTAAAATATTTTTTTATGTTTATTTATTTATTTATTTTGAGAGAGAGAGACAGACAGACCATGAGTGGGGTAAGGGCAGAGGGAGAGGGAGACACAGAATCTGAAGCAGGCTCCAGGCTCCACACTATCAGCACTGAGCCTGATGTGGGGCTCGAACTCATGAACCAGGAGATCATGACCTGAGCCAAAGTCAGACACTTAACCAAATGAGCCACCCAGGTGTCCCTTTCTTAAATGTTTTTAATGTTTATTTGTTTTTGAGAGAAGGAGAGACAGAGCATGAGTGGGGGAGGGGCAGAGAGAGAGGGAGACACAGATCCAAAGTAGGTTCCACACTCTGAGCTGTTAGCACAGAGCCAGACATGGGGCTCAAACTCAAGAAGAGGGAGATCATGACCTGAGCCAAAGTCTGAGGCTTAATTGGCTGAACCACCCAGGCATGCTGTAATTACCTATCATTTCTATTTATGTATTAAGCAGCTTCTATAAGCCAATTATTGTGCTAGGTACAGGATACATCTCTCCCCTTTGCAGGGTTATAAGCTGAAAGAAAACAACCACTACATCTATTTTAAATCCTACATATTATAGCTGAATACAATGAAGGAAGGAAGGAAGGAAGGAAGGAAGGAAGGAAGGAAGGAAGGAAGGAAGGAAGGAAGGAAGGAAGGAGGAAGGAAGGAAGGAAGGAAGGAAGGAAGGAAGGAAGGAAGGAAGGAAGAAGGAAGGGGGAAGGAAGAGAGAAGAAGCTTCTTTTCTTGGTGATAAGGAAAGAACAAGGTACAACCAAGGTAATGATTGTGTATTGCAGAGAGTATTGGGCATTTTAGATTTGTTTAATTCCCCCATCCACGTGGAATAGATGGTATTGTGCTCATTTCGTCAAATAATAATTTGAGGATCAGACAGATTAAGTCATTAGCCCAAAGCTAACAGCTGATAATTAGTGAAGGTTAAAAATCAACCCCCAAACTGTGCACTTTTCAGGCAATATAATTGCAATCTCACCAAGTTCCTAGGTCTACAGTTTCATGACAATGTACATGTGTCAAGAAAGTTATTTCAAAAGTTTGTCATTCCCCTGACAGCACAGTATCACTTGACAGAGCAAGCATTAAAGTGCCCTCCAGGTTTTGCTGTGAAAATAGGTATTTGTGGTTATCAATATTTTCTATTTTTATATAACCTCAAATTTTAGGTTTGAGGTTAACTAAACTAAACTAAACTAAACTAAACCCATTAGTTGATAATTATACATAAACCCTAAGACTTTTTAGTAGATAATATTTAAAACACTTAAAAATACAACGTTGTGTTTTGGGAGTGAATTTTTTTCATTTTAAAAATTACTATAAAACATTGATGAAAGATATTGAAGATGACAAACAAAGGGAGAGCTAGCTCATGCTCATGGATTGGAAGAACAGAGAGAGTGGTAAACTGCCCATACTTTAAAGCAATCTAAAGATTTAATGAAATCCCTATCAAAATACCAACAACATTTTTCAAAGAACTAGAACAAATAATCCTAAAATTTGTATGGAACCACAAAAGACCCCAAATAGCCAAAGAAATCTTGAAAAAGAAAAACAAATGTGGAATATCCACATTTCAAGTTATACTACGAAGCTGTAATAATAAAAACAGTATGGTACGGGCACTTAAATAAGACACTTACATCAATGGAACAGGATAGAAAGCTCAGAAACAAACTGAGGATTATATGGTCCATTGATCTTCCACAAAGGAGGCAAGAATTTATAATGGGAAAAAGACAGTCTTTTTAACAAATGGGTGTTGGGAAAACTGGGAAGCTACATACATGCAAAAGAACGGAACTAGACCATTTTCTTACACCAGACACAAAAATAAACTCAAAATGGATTAAAGACCTAAATGTGAGACCTGAAGCCATAAAATTCATAGGAGAGAGCACAGGTGGTAATTGTTCTGACATCAGCCACAGCAACATTTTCTAGATATGTTTCCTGAGGCAAAGGAAATAAAAGCAAAAATAAACTATTGGGACTATATCAAAATAAAAATCTTCTGAACATCAAAGGAAACAATCAACAAAACTAACAGACAATCTACTGAATGGGAGAAGATATTTGCAAATGACACATCCAATAAAAGGTTAGTATCCAAAATATACAAAGAATTTACAAAACTCAACACCTCCAAAAAACAAATAATCCATTAAGAAATGGGCAGAAGACGTGAATAGACATTTTTTTTCCAAAGAAGACATATATATGACTAATAGACACATGAAAAGGTGTTCAACATCACTTATTATCAGGGAAATGCAAACAAAACTACAATGAGATATCACCTCACACCTGTCAGAATGGCTAAAATCAAAAACACAGGAAACAATAAGCGTTGGCAATGATGTGGAGAAAAAAGGAGCCCTCTTGCACTGTTGGTGGGAATGCAAACTGGTGCAGTCACTACGGAAAACAATATGGAGGTTCCTCGAAAAATTAAAAATAGAATTACCTTATGATCCAGTAATAGCACTATTGAGTATCTACCCAAAGAATTAAAAACACTAATTTGAAAGGATATTTGCACCCTTATGTTTATTGGAGCATTACTTAAAATAGCTAAATCATGTAAGCAGCCCAAGTGTCCATCAATAGATGAATGGATAAAGAAATGTGGTATATATATATATATATATATATATATATATATATACACACACACACATATACCCATATATGTATATGTATATATATATGTGTGTGTGTCTGTGTCTGTGTCTGTGTGTATGTATACACACACACACACAGACACAGACACACACACAGGAGTCTGTTTCTTGATTTGTCTCTCTTTTTTTATTTGCTTTGTTTCTTAAATTACAGTATGAATGAAATCATATGGTGTTTGTCTTTCTTTTCATTCTTTTTCATGGTTGAATACTGTTCCTATATAGTGTTGAAGAAATATACTATAGCATAGCTTAATATAATATAATATAATATAAATAATATTCCGATATATTATTCAGACTTAAAAATTGAAATCTTGCCATTTGCAACAACCTGGAGCTACAGAGTTTAATGCTAAGGGAAATAAGTCAATCAGAGAAAGACAAACACCATATGATTTCACTCATAAATGGAATTTAAGAAACAAAAACAAATGACACTTGCTTTTTATTTGTTTGCTAAAGTGAATACCCAACGTTGTATTTTAAATGAACTAAGACATTAATAACAAAAGTCTCCAAAAGTCATAAATATACATTTTTACTATTTAGTATGATCCCTGAGTACATTCCTTGTTAAACTGTGTGTCCCCCTGTGTACTTTGAGGGTTTCATTGTGTTCAAAAGGGGCAATGGGTTTATTTTTAATTATAAAGAATTTTCTTAGCTTTTGAATTCCATGTAAAATTGTTCCCAAACACACTATTTAACTGATGTGTATTATGGAAAATATCTTGCTTTGGAAACACTTCCAACAAGGCAAATTCCACAGGAGACAGGGCTACTGAATAACATGCAGCAAAATGACCTCTTGACCAAAACTTACCTGAATTGCATCACAAAAGACCCCTAACACCTGTCATTTTCAGAGATTAATTACAAATTTCTCAAGAATACTGCAACACTGCTTGAACAGAAATAAGACAGATTTTATCTCTCTCTCTCAAGATATGCATTTTAATTTCAACCTGCACTTATTTGTTTTAATAGCCAGAACATGCTTAATACTAATGTAGTGGACATGCTTAAGTTCATCACTTTCATATCCTATCTCTAACATGACTGCAATTTTCTTATGTGTCTAAAGAACAAATCCTCCACATTAGGTATTTCATAGCTTCCGTAAGTAAGCCAAGTCCACTTGAGTGTTTTAAAGAAAGCTGCACGTTCAGAGAGGTCATCTATTTTTGGTTAAGTGTTTCAGAAATCTGTAGTAGTCATATCAACCTAATGGATAAGTTTCAAAGCTAATGTTTGCTTACAAAGCTTATTGATATTTGCAAATGAATAATGTAATGCAGATCTGAACATCTGCAATTACCTAAAAATCTAACACCTCTGGAATCAGGCAAAATAGACATATTTAATTTCATGTTTATTTGAAATTCAATACATGAACATCTACCTGGATGGCGTACACACATGTGGCTATAAAATGAATTGTATTTTTAATGAACAAGAGGACTTCCTTAATAGAATAATAATGACATTAACATGGAATTATTTGTAAGGTAGAGATTTTTGGTCAACACAAAAAGTTAATTATTTCTGTTTACCCAGATTTACTGATTTCAGACACTGAAATACAGGTAGAGGTGTATAGCAGATTGAAAAGTATTTGACAATACTGGATGCAGAGAGGCATACGAATTGAGATTATAAGCAATTAAACTTAGGAGGCTGAAGTGAATTCGGTGTATCAGTGGCAAAGCAGGTGCTATACTGTACTGTAAGTCAGAAGTCTGATGTAGACTCAGAATTCTGTGCAAAAAAGGAGAGAAGTGGGGATACATAAGGGCTGACGGGAAACCTGTTTCCACAATCCAAGGTTTGGGTTCACAGAGTAACCCATCGAAGCATCACATACATACAGCTTGTAGCGCTGTCACACCAAAACACATCGGTTTTGCAGGGAAAAAATGTTCTGATTAACTGTGTTTTGGGAGGAGGAAAAAAAAAGAGGCACAGGCAACTGTGTTTTATACCGATTCTTAATTACATTTCAATGGAATGATAAAGGAAAAGTTTTCACTTATGAAAATAAAGTGTTTGGGATTTTCAATTTTAAAATAAATAAATGCAATGTTTTATATATTTTAGTTTATTCTAAGGCAGTACTTAGACAAGTTAAATTATACTTAAACTTGATATTTTTAGGTCCTTTACCTACTGGAGGAAAGTTTATTGTCTAAGTTTGCTAAATATATTTTAAATAAACATGATAATGATAGACAACATGTGTATATAGTTTCTCACACATGTCAGACACGTTCTACCTCCTTTAGGTACAATAACTCATTTGGTTTGCACACCAATCCTGAAGACGATACTACTATTATTTCCATTTAGAGACAAGGAAACCAGTCCTAGAGATTAAAAGAAAGCGAAATACTTTTATTAAAATGCTTGCTGAGACCACTGAACTTGCTCTTTGTCTATTAAAATTTTTCAGGGTGTTTTTCTAATTTGAAAAGAAATATCCATCAAAAATGTTCCATTCAACCAGTTATTTCTCCTCCAAATTTCATCCTGCCCTGCTTCTTAGAGAAGTTGAACCATCCAGTCAGTGTGCTACGATATGTAACTACCCTCGAAAAATAAAATTGCAACTCTAAGGAAAAGGCAGGAATTTACAGGTTGGTGGTAATCAAATGTCAAGTTTATCCTCACAAATGACGTAGTCACCTTGTTTAAAGCTGCTTGTCAGATGACCATGTCTTATCTAGACAGTGGAGGGCTGAATACTTACAAATTCGTCTAGAGCTGTGCTGTTCTACCAAATATTAACATGAAAAGGCAGGCGGCACCACTACAGGTTTAGCAGGAAAGGACAACATCAGGAGCCGAAAACGGCATTAGCTTCAACTTTAAATTTCATTTTCCCCTGTTTAAATTAGATTTTTTACGTTATTTAAATGTAATTTTATTACATTTACTATATTATAGTGACACTTGAAGTGCAGCTATTGTGTGAATCTGCCTGCGCCTCAGGTACAATATAAACTAAAGCTTATAACTCAGCTTTGAAAATTAGCTCATGAATCAAAAGAGATATAAAGTCTAAGCTTCAAAACCCATCTTTATTTACCAGATTTGCAAGAACTCCATTTGGCTTTTATTAATATCGGTAGTTATTTTTAAAAATCAGATTTTGATTTTCTTTACACTCTTAACCTTTCCATTTGCCAGAGACTGCTTTTCGCAGTTACTTATACCATGCCACAACATTTACAACTAAAATACAAACCATAACATTACCAGTAATGGGTTTTGAAGGCTTTTCCCCCCTCCAAGTTCGCAACATACATATATGAACATTGCAACGAGCTTGCCTATTTAAAATGTATTTAATACTCAATCTATAAGTAACAGTGAACAGATTAAATACATTCTTATGGAACACTTTATGGAGATTAAGCTACTTAATTTTTTTTTTTTCATTTGCTGGAAATCACTCTGGAAAGTTTCATTCTAGCTCTCAGACACATTCATTCATTTGCATTCAACAAAATTTATTGTGTGTCTACCAAGTGCAAAACCCTGTAATAGGACTCAGAGAGATGGTCCTTACCAGAGTAAATGGATGTGAAACAAATAATCACAAGTCCTGAATGTTACAAAAGGGGGACTCTACTCAAGATGGGTGTGTATGTGGGGGGAGCAGGTGGATAACCTCCCTGAAATGACTTTAAATCTCAGATTTGAAAGGTAAGTAGGAATTCCACTTTTTAAAGGTAAAGGGTTAGGGGGTTAGGAGATAGGAGGGAAATTTTAGTGTAGTGTACGTACGTTCCAGGAAGAAAACAGCTTGTTAGACAATATGAAGAAGGCAAGAAAAAGCTAGGTAAACTGAGACTGCAAAAAGAGATTGAGCGTGGCCGGAGCAGTGAGAGTACAGGGGAATATATGTGATAAATGAGGCTGGAGAGAGAAGCAGATCAGGGGGTCTCAGCCATAGGGACTTTACAAGCCTTGTCATGCATGATGGACTTTATTCCAAGATTCAAAGGGAAGCACCCAAGTTAAAAGGGAAATGACATGGTCAAATTTCGATTTCAAAAATATTGTCTGGCTATATAGGAAAAACCAGATAGTAAAGGGTGTTGGTACCATGAGGTAAGAGAAGGTGGTAGATAAGGTGATGGCAATTGGGGCCATAGGAAACAGACAAAATCAAAAGATATTTTGGAAGCAGAGTTGAAAATGATTGGCAATAGATTGGATTTGGATAATGAGGAAGAGGGAGGAGACATGAATCATGGATTTCTTTCTTCATTAATGGGGTGGACTAAAGGTCCATTTTAAAAGATCGGGAGCAATGGAAGAGAGGTCATTTGGGTGAATGAACGGTATTTCCATATGGGACATATTGAGTTTGACAGGCTGGAAGATATCTAAATAGAGGTGAATCAAAATATTGCAGGGACTATGATATAATTAGGTCAGAACACTGCTGTTAACTTGTATTTTACCTTGGATCTACTTGCTTGCAGATTTGAATTGGAAAGAGACTGTAAAAGACTATCTTAATCTTGGTTTGTTTAAAGAGGATATGAAGAATGGCTATATAGAACTTAGTTGTTTTTGTTCTTTTTCAATTATAGCCTCAAGTTTTATTGTTTAGTTGTCTTGTTATTTTAACAGAAGACTCATTTTCATATATTTAATATTAATGGACTATGAGCTCCAAGAGTGAAGATCCTTTTGCTGTTTTATTTGTTGTCTATACATAAGCACCTTAATGATGTCATAAACCTACTAGATAATAAATGTTGAAGTGATAAAGATATATAGCATATTTAATTACAATACTATAATTATAAAAAGTAACTCACAGGCAAGTGTGAATCTTTCTAAAGAACCTGATGATATAACAACACTTCTAATCCTGTAATTAAATTATTGATGTCTATAAAACTCTTTGACATCATCTGAAGAAACCTGGGATTAAAAATGTTTGATTCAAATATATACATTTTTAAATGGAGTTGAAAGTGCTCTGAGAAAGATCCAACTTATGGTTTAATTCTTCTTAATGTAAAAAAACCTCCAAAAATCTGGTTCAATTCATTGTATTATATATTGATACTTAATTCAGGATACATTATGGATCAGTATGAAAATAAACTTCTAATTGCAATACCAACTTGGCTATTGCATTTTCATACATTCTCCACGACAGAGTGGTACTAGTGATTAGAAGAGTAGAATACAGAAACTTCTTAAAATTCTAATGGAGTCTTATTCACCTAAATAGGGTGTGTTTTCTGTAGGGAATTCCTTAAACTTTTTGAAAATGACTAATACACAGATACAAAACATATAGAAACATGAAGACACTAGGATTATGGTAATGTACACCCTTGTAAATTTTGTATAATCTTATATAACAGTGTAAAGCTTAAATTGGAACTTAAATATTGTTTTATTAACAAAATTTTCAACAAAATTTGCATGATTAAACAGGACTTATTATTTTGATACTTTATCTCACTCTACATAAACTGCAATTTTTCTGTCCTTCTAGGAGCTCATTTACATAGTTTAAAATTAGTGGATAACCCACAAAGTAAGACATAAAGCACAGTTTGGCTTTGGAAAAGCTCAGCTTTTTGGTCTACATTCTTTTGATTTTAAATGAAATCAAAATTTGGACTCTCAATTAGAAACACAACACACTAAAAACAGACATAAAAGGAAATGAATTGTGAAGTTGGAATTGATCCTAAGTTACATACTGTTGAAGGCCAATTTATGTCTTGTTTAGAAAAGGGTCACCATAACACTTTTAAGGCTTGACGCCTACAGCAAATCTCTTGTTATTTACAGAGAATAAAAAAGCACAAACTCATTTTCTTAATAAGCTTCTTCAGTTCTTCAAATAGTTCTAAGAAATGCCAAAGGCTTGCCTTAGTTAACAAGTACACAGATAATCCAAAGTATAGAAGTGTCAGCTAAATAATATTTGATCCCCAAAGATGCCGTTGGTGGGATTTTCATTGCTATAGAAATATATGAGGTATGAATTTTAGCAATTCTCACAGTTTTGAGTGAGCTAAAAGAGCTTTTATATTAATTGAAAAAGCTGAATAGAAAAAAAAAAGCCACTGGCTCCAAAAAATGGAAATTTGTTTTCTATGTGCTAATTGAGCTTCCAGAGGAATACACTATTTTCTTCTTTTAAATTATGTGTAATTTTCTCTAAAATAAAGAATACATGGTAATTGTAGAAATTCAAAAATGTACGAGAGGAAAAAAAAATCACTGCTAGCTTGGTTACCCAGAGATAACCATTATTAACATAGTTTTCCCATTCTTTGTTCTGTAAAAATTTTTAAACATTAACTATAATCATGCAGTATATGTTAACCAGGGAGACTACACTGATAATTTTAACTGTCTATTTTCCTGATTATAAAAGTAATAGCTGTAGAGAATTTGAAATACACAGATAAAGGCATCAATCTTAAATATTATATTTACTAGTTATATATTTTTGAGTACTTGTTCTCAATCTAGAAGTTGTGCATGCAGTTAATTTAAGTACAATCTGATGCAAGTGAGAGAAGTCAGAACCTGCAATATTGCATTAAAACACAGTAATTCGTTTAGAAAATAATTCATACACCAATGAACAAAGCTATACCAGTGGGAAGAAAAAAAAAGGGGGTAGGGTCAATGTTAAGGAGGAGAAATTATTAACATGACTAAGAGGAGTTTAGCAGAATACTAAGTGTGAGCCTTTAAAACCAAGGGCTAAAAGGTGTGGTGATTTCAAGAACTGAGAAGCTCAACCTGCTACAGTAATATCAGATATCAGTCCATGTTTTGCCAGCGCCTATCCATGAAAAAATTAAATGGTCAGCCTTTACCAGTCTCTTGGTTAAACTTCAAAGAGGGATGTTGAACTGAGAGTCAGAGTCAGGCATAGAGCTTCTCATGTTTATTTAACAATCATCAATCAGCATCTACCGTACATAGGGTGACCAGTGACCACCTGCATTTAGAGTGACACTGTGTTCTTTTAAGGATACAAAGGTAAATGATACATGCTTGAGTGCTGGCCGCAAATGTCTTATATATGTTTTTTAAGTTTATTTATTTATTTTGAGAGAGAGGAGACAGCGCGAGCAGGGGTGAGGCAGAGACAGAGAGAGAGAGAGACAGAATCCCAAGCAGGCCCCTCACTGTAAGTTAGGAACCTGACAGGGGGCTCAATCTCAAAATCGAGAGATCATGACCTGAGCTGAAATCAAGAGTTGGACACTTAACCGACCGAGCCATCCAGGTGCCCTATCAAATATCTTTCATTAAGGTGGGAGGTAAAAAAAAAAAAAAAAAAAAAAAGTAAAAAAATGCACAAGACCTAAAACATTAATTCTATTCTTTACTATTCTTATTATTATAGATCTATGAGAACTGTTTCTAAATTTTGTTGAGACCGTGCATATTTTGTCTACTGGGTGTTTACACATAAAATCTATATAAAATCATTTTGAAAAGTTTCAGGACATTGGACAGCATGTGTACTTTACTGGTCATGAGACATACCTCTGAACGTCTGAACTATAATAGGGATGTTGATATTAACCATGGGATGAACTCAAGGATGAGCATCAAGGCAGCTCTTTGCTCTTCTGATGCTTTTTTAAATTTTTTTAAGTTTGTTTATTTTGAGAGAGAGAGAGAGACAGAGAATATGAAGAATGAATCCCAAGCAGGCTCCACACACGGGACTCGGTGTCACAAACCATGAGATCATGACCTGGGCTGAAATCAAAAGTGACTTAAATGACTAAGCCACTCCTTTTCTGATATTCTTACTTGGAATTCTTTACACTTGGGATTGGAATTGCCCTAAGTGTCACTGTGCTTTAACATACTAGCTGTGTGCGTTGGAATGGCCAATTCCATCTTCAGTCTCAATGACATAAAAAAAAAAAATACTAAGGAAAGTTGTTACCATTTTTTGGCCTCTTTTTTTTGAAAAATTTTAAATATAATTTATTGTCAAATTGGCTTACATACAACACCCAGTGCTCATCACAAGTGCCCTCCTCAATGCCCATCACCCATTTTCCCTCCCCCCACCCCATCTACCCTCAGTTAGTTCTGTGTTTAAGAGTCTCTTATGGTTTGCCTCCCTCCCTCTCCCTCTGTTTGTAACTATTTTTCCCCCTTCCTTTCCCCCATGGTCTTCTGTTAAGGTTCTCAAGATCCACATATGAGTGAAAACATATGGTATCTGTCCTTCTCTGACTGACTTATTTCATTCAGCATACTACTTTACAGTTTCATCTATGTTGCTGAAAATGGCATGATTTCATCTTTCTTATTACCAAGTAGTATTCCATTGTATGTATAAACCACATCTTCTCTATCCATTCATCAGTTGATGGACATTTAATCTCTTTCCATAATGTGGCTATTGTTGAAAGAGCTGCTATAAACATTGGGGTACATGTGCCCCTATGAATCAGCACTCCTGTTTGGCATCTTTAAAAAAAGCTGTATTTAGGTATGATTTACATACAATAAATGCACCCGTTCTGAATGTACAATTCAGTGTTTTAGAATATTTAGAGTTGTGTAACCACTACCATTATCCAACTTTAGAAATTGTTTCCATCACTTAAAAAAATTAATCTTGCCCATTTGCTGTCATAGCTCATTCCTACCTCTGACTCCAGACAAGTACTAATCTATTTTCTGTTCACCTCAGTTTGTCTTTTCTAGGTATTTCATACAAATGGAATCATAAATTACCGGGTTTCTTTCCCTTCATTTCACAAGCAAAATGTTTTTGAGGTCCATCTACATTACAACATATAACAGCACTTCATTCTTTTTACTGCTCGACAGTATTCCAGTTATATAACATTTATCCATTTAACAGTTCATAGATAATTGAGTTGATTCCACTTTTTGTCTGTTATAGATAATTCTGCTATAGATATCTACATCTACTGTAGAATGTTTTGTGTGTACACATATTTTCATTCCTCTTGGGTAGATACTAAGGAGTGGAGTTTCTGGGTCATACAGCAAATGCTTGTTTTACCTTTTAATAAACTGTCAAACTCTATTTTCCAAAGTGATTGTATCATTTTACATTCCCCACCAGAACTGTAAGAGAGTTCCTTTTTCTCCTTATTCTTGCCAATTCTTATTATCTGTCTTTGTATTATTATTATTATTATTATTATTATTATTATTATTATTATCATTGCTATTCTAGCAAGGGTGTCATGAGTGTAAAGTAGTATCTCATACTGACTATAATTTACATTTCCTAATGACTAATGATGTTCAGCATCTTTTCATGTGCTTACTGCCCACTCATATATTTTCTCTGGTAAAATGTCTATTCAAAGATCTTACTCGTTTTTAATTTTTTATCTGTCTTATTAGTGAGTTTCAATTTTTATTTATATGTTCTGTTAACACAAATTTTAAAGAACTGCATTGTTTACTTGGATAGAATGTATTCAAGGGATATGCATGTATGATCATAACAATTCACCTGATGGCAGCCATTTCCTTTAGAACTGTGTTTTTTTTATTTAAAACTGTTGGTGATTCTTGAGATAAGATGCAAGGATTACATATCTCAGTTCTTTCTTTAATCATTAATGTAACTATTACAATGACTAGTTTTAGTGCTTCTATGCATTTGGATAAAAACCAAAATATTGGTTGGAGTTGGAGTTAATAAAATTATGTTTTATTTTTTAAGCAGTAATCTACCCAAGTTCCTGTATCTTGTCTTGACCTATTTCAGTATTGAAGGTCTAATTTTCTAATAATTTCTAAGATGGTTATAGATCACGATGAAAATTACTTTATCTCTTCCACCTTTTTCTTTTTTCTTCCTTCCATTTTTTTGTGCTTCTCATTTTAATTCTCTTTTACACAGAGGTGTTACTTAAAATTTCTACTACTACTTTATTCCTGATGCTTGTAAAACATTTCTTCGGGTTGTTTGACATGTATTAGACACATATCATAATCATTTCCTTTACTTTTGTTCCATACCAGACTGTGTCTTGAAATAATAGCTTTGTGATGGGAATACCATTTAATGAGCTTGATAAATTTTAATGTTTTTACACTTCAATTTGGGGGAATTTCAGGTAGTTGGAGCTCTTAAGCACTTCTATTAATTAAAAATTTTGAAAAATTAGGATTGCAATCATTATTGTTATTTGTTAGCATAGATATTGGTGGATAGTAGGCAATCAAAGCTTAGTCTCTATAGAACAGCCATGAATGATCCATGGCAAACTCACTAAATAAATATTGTAAGTAAAGATTTCTACATTAAGTATTTCCAAATCTCACCAGCAGATCACTTATTTCAAGCCATGTAAAATAAAACCACATTTAAGTAAGTATAATAATTAGATAGTTCTATAAAGACTTTTAAAATTGAGCAAAAAGGGTAATTTTATGATCTCTGAACTTCCCTCATCAGACAAAATATCGAACACTATGCCAATAATTTTAAAATTCTGAAATCACTTAACAATAATATAATAAGGACTTTGGGAACAAGTAATTTCCCAATACAAGGTAAACAGTACAAAGAGGTGAAGTGGCTAACTGTATCAAAATTAAATCTGGCACCTTTACTCATCTACAATAGTTTTCCTCAAAAGAGGGATATGTGTCAAACACATTGATGGAATTTTACAGAGAAAACCATATTCATTATAAATAAAAGCTTTAATTACTTAAGTAAATAGGAATATTACCTATGAACTAATAATGATGAGAATGTGCTGTATTTGAAAGGATATAGAATTCAGGGTTGGAAAACTTGAGTTTGAATCTTACTAGCTACATGATTTTGGACAGGCTGTTTAATCTCTGAGCCTCAATACTCTCACCTATAAAATGGGGATCATAATAATGGCTACCTTCCTCACAGAACTGTCCAAAATATTATATTAAATTAATGTATTAAACCATAAACTCTTAGAAGACATGAATATGAGTTCCCCTTATTATATAATTGCTTGAAGCTAGGTTTCTAAGTATGCTGGTAATTTTGGAGGTAAGAGGATCTATTTATGATAAAAACAATCTTTACCTGACATTTCTAACCGAAGACCAACTATAAAACTAGTACCAGAAAATAATATTTTTGAGATAATCTAGACAGTAACAAAATGATGCTTAATAGTTGCCATAATATCACATCTAAACTTGAATACCATGATCATGTCATTAGAAACAATTAATGATTATTAATAAATAATTGGAATTAATGATAAATCAAATAGATGTCTCTGAATTAAAGGCCATTCATATTCAGCTCCAATTTCCAAAATATAGAAAGCGATAGCTGCTTTATAGATGAGAAAACTGAGGCTCAGGAAGGTTAGATAACATGTCTTAGTTCACACAGTAAGACTACAATACTTTACGACAGCATATCCAACACAGTAGAATCATGAAATTTTAGAATTCCAACCCAATCTATCAGTTTGCATGTGAGAAAACTGAGGTTCAGAGAAATAAATAGACTTTTCCAAGGTCATACTGGAAAAATTAACACCAGAAAAATTTACTACAAGAAAATAGACTCCCGATTGCTATGACCACACACACAGAAAATAATTTATAAAATGATATTTTGTCTTTTTTTAAGTGTTAATTTCACTGAAACAATTATATTTCTACAGATTATATTTCTTCAACTATTTTTTTTTACCTTAAACAGATAAATCAAACAATATCTCCTCTCTAGGTCACTTAAACCTCTGTTGCGTTTTGAAGTCAAGTTGTACTTGCTACTCTGATATTCTTGTAGTAAATGGGTAGCAATTGATTACGCTGCAAAGGATGTTGGTTTGATGGTTAAGCATTATATTTTACAGAGGCCATCTGAGCCCAGAATTATGGAGAGAAGCATCTAAATTCATTTTTTATTAAAGATGTGTTTTGAAGACCATGCTTTGTATGCTCAGTTTTAAATTCAAATTATTTTTTTTAGCAGCTCTCTCTTTGAAATTATTTAAAAATGTTGAGTGGAAAAAACTCCTACATAGTGATGTTATCTGGACCAACAAAATATCCACATATTCTCTTTATAACTGTAGTAATGCAGGAATATTTTTATTTCACAAACAAAATATTTCCATTCTAGCTATCCATAAGATAATGTGACCTTAAACATAGGCATATATATTTTCTCCTCTCTTTGAATTAAACAGTATGTGAATAACACAATTTAAAAACTCATGACACCGCCGAACATAGTGGCCCTATTACTAAAACACAGCGAAGGCACCAGAAGGCTGGTGTGTGCCTCAGTACTTTTCAAGAGGCCCTCCTTTTGCTTTAAAGGAGACGTGCAGACGAGAAGAATCAGGGGCCCCTGGACGGCTCAGTCAGTTAAGTGTCTGACTTCGGCTCAGGTCATGATCTCACAGTTCATGGGTTTGAGGCCTGTGTCAGGCTCTGTGCTGAAAGCTTGGAGCCTGCTTCAGATTCTGTGTAGCCCTCTCTGCCCCTCCCCCGCCCGCACTCTGTCTCTGTCTCTCAAAAATAAATAAAATGTTAAAAAATTAAAAGAAGAGAAAAATCAACAAAACATATTCTAATTTGGGTCATTTCAGAGACTTCTTTGGGGCTGTCTTATTTTGGCTCTACCGTACGATTTCTGGTGGAACCAAAAAGAGCTACATTAAGAGAATTAATTCTAAGCCAAATAAAGCTACCATGCCTCAAAATTCATTCTGGGGTTTGTAAACTAGTGATGTACAATAGAAATACAATGTAAACCACTTAGGAATTCTAAACGCTGTAGTAGCCACATTACAAAAGGTGAAAATAACCATGCAAAATAGATTTCTGTAATATATTTTATTTAACTCAATATATTTCCAAACATTATCACTTTAACATGTGAGCGGTATAAAAATTAGTGGGGTATTTTACTTTCTCTCTTTTCTACTAGATCTTCGAAATCCAATGTGTATTTTATACTCACAGCACATCTTAATTAAGAACAGCCACTTTCAGGTGCTCAATAACTACCCATGGTTGGGTAGTGGCTACTGAACTGGACTGAACAGATGTAGAGCATGTACAGAATAGCAAAGGCTCAACTAGAACAGGCTATTTGGTCTCTAGGTCTGTAGAGACATGGGAGTGCGATGTCAAGGGTCTTCTTTCTCCTCCTTCAGACATCGGATTAGGGTGCTTGCACATTTGACTATGGATGGACCATATAAGGAAGAGGCCGTTTATTACCTGGCAATAATTCTTACAGCTAATTTTTACTGACCACTTAGCATATATGTGATACTCTTCTAATCTACTAAAATTCACTTCATCCTTTCAATCATCCTGTGAAATAGGGTCTATTCTTACCCCCATATTAGACAACATGCCTGTTTGGAGAGCCTCATGGAAGAACTGCAATCAGTTGTTGCAGATGTGGTTTCCTAACTAAGGAGAAGTAAAGCTTCCACAATAACAGTAAGCTATTAAAAAGTGTGATGATCGTCTAAGTCACCTTCTCCACACTTAGGGAACACTTACGGCCCAAATAATACAAATAGTCTTAAAAGCTACAAAGATATATTTTAATACCATATTCTACATCTCATAATAACATAACATTTAAGAAATTTGGATGAAAATGAAGAGACACTCAAATCAGACACCAACCACTTCTAATAACATTGTAGTATGTGTCAGTAAATACTAAAAAGCAACCATAATAAGATATCATCAGCCCACAAGCAGTGAATATTACATAAGGGATAAATGTTGAATCAAAAAGGTCAATAAATTGAAGACTGATTGCATAGGATTTCAGTGTAAGTTAAAAATGAGCTAGTTCTGCAAACTAGGGTTGATGGAGGGAAGTGGGGGGGGGGGGCTACATGGGTGATGAGTGTTAAGGAGGGCACCTGTTACAATGAGCACTGGGTGTTGTATGTAAGCGATGAATCACTGAATTTCACTCCTAAAACCAATATTGTATTGTATGTCAACAACTAGAATTTAAATAAAAATTTAAAAAGAAAAAAAATAAATATAAAGGAAAAAAATAAAAAATGAATGGGCATGTTCTCAAAATACCAGTTCCTTCTAATTAATCAGCCTAAATGTACGACCTGATTATAGCAGCTAGCCTACTAATGTATCATTTCCTGCTACAAGGGTATAAAAAATAAAAGAAGCTAAAGCTAATTAAAATGATGAATTTGTATTTTCTAATTATTGGCTATTCCTTAGGTATATATGTTTATTATACGACAGAGTACAGAAATGCCCTCTCCATTCCTATTTTTATCTGGCTAATTTCTACTCATTACTCAAATCCTGAAGGCTTCCTTGACTACCTTACCATCACTATCCCTGTTTTATGCCTTCAAAGTAACATTCATGTTTCCTTTGAAGTAGTTGTCACACTGCCAATTCTATATTTCTGTATGTCATTATTTGATTGGTGTCTTCTTCCCCCACTAGATAGTAAGCTTCATGAAGGCAAGAGCTATATCAGTTTTTGCTCAGTATTATCTGCTAGTAAAGTGCCTAATACAGAGTAGGTGCTCAATAAATATTTGTTGTATAAATTAATAAATGAGCTAAGTGTTTAATGAACTTGTAAAATAATCCCAATATTTATTTTCACTTCTGATTCATAACAAAAATGAAGCCTAGGTTAACTAAATAGGCTAAGACCACATACCTATTATTCATTATTGAACTCAAGTAGTTTGATTTAATTACCTTTCAAAACCGCACCTTGCTTTTTAATTATTCCCAATGCTTCACAGTCCAAACCAAATCCAAGTATTATTGGCTCTATGTCTTATATTTGATTCCCTTTCCTTCTTCTTTCTTTCTTTTTCTTTCTTTCTTTCTTTCTTTCTTTCTTTCTTTCTTTCTTTCTTTCTTTCTTTCTTTCTTCCCTCTCTTTCTTTCTTTTTTTCTCTTTCTTTTTTTCTTTCCATCTGTCTTTCCCTGCCTCTACTTAGGCTACACTATGATAAGACACACTTATCTTTCTAAAATATAAATCTGCCATCATGTTTCTAACTGAAAAACATCCTCAATGGCTGTCCAAGATCTAAGAATAAAAGTCAAAATTCTCAGCCGAGCAAACAAGGTCCTCCAGAATCTAGATCTTGCCTACCTACCACTCCAATCTCAATTCCAGTTAATCTCCCAAGTAGTCTTTGCATGAGATGAATCAAAATAGTGAGTGGTCCCCAATATTTTGTGTTTTTATACACCTTTCTTTGTATACCCTTTGCCTTCTACCTAGAATTCCTTCTCCTTTTTCTCTGCCCATTGATCTCTGCCCTTTTCTCTCTATGACCCAATTAAAACTTCCTTCCTAAAATCTTGCCTGAGAAGCTAGGCTGGCTGAATCACTCCCTCTTCTTCTCAGAGCCCTCACAGTATATCTCCCTCTGTCACAGCATGAATATCTTCTATACTGAAAGCTGGGAAAATATTTTCAACTTTTTTCTTTTCAACAATTAGTGAAAACTGACTGGTTCACAGTTGTCTAACCTAGTGAATGAATAGATACAGATTTCCAAATTCTGTATTCACAATTCAAATTAAGGCAACTTCTGTTGCAAGGTCATTATGAGAGTGTTTATTCAGTTATAAAGCAGTTTTGTACATGAGGTGGGATGTTTTGGGATGCTGTAGTGAGAATAAGGAGCGAATTGTCTATGGACCATGTGAAATTTCAAGAGGCAGAAAGCTTTTTCTTCAAAATGTATATGCTAATTGAAAGAATGAAATTGCATACTATTATTAATATTATAATTAATTTCTAAGGATTGAGCACAAACATAAGAAAAAACATTCCAGGAGAATTTATAAAATCTATGTGACAACAAACGTACATTTGTAGAAGACATTAAAATTTGGCAGTACAAGTTAAATACGGCTTTTTACCAAGAAACTGTGTTATTCATCCTAATTCCTAATTTTTTTCCTTAACAAAACAGACTGCTTCATTATAAGAAAAGGAAAATTACATATAAAAATATACCTGGTCAGATTTTTACCATAGTTGCCTTTACTACTCTCATCTCCATCTCTCTCCACATAAATAAATAATGCATATTAGGAAAAAATTTATTTAGAGCTAAAACCAAATAGAATGATTTGGAAGTACTAACTTTGTGCATGTGAAACATGCAGGTAAAATTTCCTGTAGAATTAATCTTTTCTATTATTATCTGTATTAGCACATATTTTAATAAACGAGAAACATATATTTTTGAAAAATTAGAAAACCACGTTACAACCTTTTTTCCCCTAGATTTATCATGAATAATTTCACATGGTATCATGCAACTCCATTGTTCGTTTTTCTAATATAGTACATAAAAGCAATTACCCCACATTACTTATGTTTTTGTGTGAGTTGAAAAAAATACTAAAAAACGCCACTTCAATTATTACATTCAAAGACATTTAAAATGGTTTTGAACAATAATTTACCTTTGTCATTGCTTATCATCAACCACATAAATGTATAAAGGAGAATGTGTGCATTTAAAAAATGTACCGTAAAGATGTCTTCAAGACAGGGTCCCTACAAAAGCCAGTAATATGTATTTTCCATTGAAATCAATGGGAAACTTGATACAGCCCCACAGGACCCTCTTCATTGCAGTTGCCAGTTAAATGTAAAGTATGTGATGCACCTCAATGCCAGGGAGTGTGTTTTGGAACTGCTTTTGTAAACTGTCATTTTAAGGATTTCATTATACAGGTTCAAGTTAGACTAGTACACATATATTTAATGTATTTTTGTGTTATTTATAATATATTCACATATGTTTCACATCATAATTAAAGCAAGGTACTAAAGGGATGACTGTCAGTTCTTTCAATATTTGCATTCATAAATCTATTCCTTGCTTCTTCATATTGTCATTTTGCTTTAAGGGTGCTAAATTTACTATTAAGTACCTTCATAGTGGATCAACCAAACTTCTGAACTTTGGCCTCACAGCTGTATATTAAAAGGGGTAGGGTCAGAAATATACTAAAATTGAGTGGACTACAAAAAATGAGAATCAAATAACCAATCTGAATTTAGAAGGGTCAAACATATACAGTTATTGTGCATTACATCTAACATTATATATATATATATATATATATATATATATATATATATATATATAAAACATACATATATAAGATATATATATAACATAATATTATATATTTTATATGGTTATAAGCCCAGAACAAAAATGAAGATTTCTCATTAGTCTCAGTTATTTATCTCCTTGCTTCTTTTCCCTGTAAAACGACAGATATTTTCTTTTAACGTTTTTGAGCCCCAAATGCAGACCAGCTCCATTTGATTTCCTGGAAGGCTATTCAGTAATGATTTTGTAGCAAGTACATCTACTAGGACAACACTGGAATGTTGAGAATGAATAAGACCAACTAGAAAGAGTGCACAGCTGCCTCAAGATGGGAATGGTCCATTCAGTAAATCAAAATTCAGGAGTAACACAGACTACATCTGTGTCTCCATG